>NW_019236288.1:123827-145351 GCF_002742605.1 Olea europaea var. sylvestris
AATAAATAAATAAATAAATATATATATATATATATATAAAAACAAACGGGGCAACAAATGTGACGGACTCGCCCCGCCCCGTTGCCATCCTTACATCCCCTCTCTTTTCGAAAGGATTCGTCCTCGAATCTAGAACTTCAAGAACACAATTGTTTCCGTAGACTTCAAGCCTTGCAATGTCGTCGAATGGACCGTCTCCTCTCAAGTGTAACTTTGTTTTCCTCTGCAAACCATCACGCACCTTTTGCTAATTCTTATAAGCCCAATCACTAGGCTTGAACATTTTACACCTCTTCTATTCACTGCCTTGGAACGAACACAACTCCATTTCTGGCTTTCCATCTGCTAGACCATTATCCCGCTTATGTGTGGTGTATTGATACTCATTCATGTCGTTGTCGAATGATCCTCTAATGCTCATAAGATTCTCCATTTGCAATGCATTAGTCGGATATTTAAAGGGTGACATTCCCATAAGGAAGTCTTCATACAACAAATTTTCATATTCCTGCATCAAAGATACATTCAAACTGGGAAGGGATTTGTTAGTCCTCACCAAATCACTCTCAACCTCTTTCGTTTCTGCATAGAAGCTTATGTTGCATTTTTCTATCTGCTCAAAAGACTCTCTTTCCTTTCTCTCTTGTGGCTCTACTCTGTTTTTCTCACACTTAGCCACCTCCATTTTCTCCCGAACTCTCCTTCGACCTCTCATTACCTTTCTTCTCTTCCTCACCTCATAATTTCATTTGGTCTTCATAGACTTGTTGCGGTGTTAAAGGTACAAGTGTGATAGATTTTCCATCTTTGTCAAAACTGTACCTATTTCTAAGCCCATCATGCTTCATTTTCCTATCATACTGCCACGGCTTACCTAAAAATATATGCCTAGCATACATAGAAGCAACATCACACAACACTTTATCTTTTACCGTCCAATCGAAAAGTTCACTAACACCATCTTAATCACCTTAACCTCTCCACAATCACTAACCACTGTAGTTTGTAAGGTTTAGGGTGTTTTGTAGTAGTTAGCCCTATTTTTTTCTACAAGTGTGGTACTAGCTATATTAGTGCAACAACCTCCATCGATTATTAAACTACATATCTTGTTCTCCAAATAGCATCTAGTATGAAAGTTGTTCTCCCGCTGTTGCTCTTCTTCATCCACTTTGATTTGTGTGGTGATGCGTCATCACCACAAGTGCTTCCCCTTCTATTGTATGTTCTACCACTTCACCATTACTAGCATCCTCTAGTTTGGGCATCCCATCTCCATCACTATCACTCATCCCTTCTGCATTGACACTCAAGATCATTGCTCGTTTATTAGGACACTGAGGAGCAATGTGCCCTGATCCTAAGTACTTGAAACACTTGGTATCCTGGCTCCCAGAATGTTGTGGTTCTGCTTTTGGTAGGTCCTTGCTAGTAATTTCCTCATTTACATTTGGTGGTTCAGTTTTATTGTTTGTAACAGCCCTATTGATCTTTTCATCATCCCATCTCGACTTCAAAGATGAATTAGGCCCCGATTGATACCTAGCTATACCCTTTCGCTTCAATTGCCTCTCCATCTTCATTACCACATGTAGCACATCTTCTAGCTCCACATAATGCTGTAACTCTACTACATTGGCAATTTCTCTATTCAACCCATTAAAAATAGAGCCATAGTGGCTTCCCAATCCTCTTCCACATTCGCCCTAATCATTAATATCTCCATTGCCTTATGGTAGTCTTCCACACTCCTCGACCCCTAGTATAAACTTTGCAACTTTTGATGGAGTTCCCGATAGTAATGACTTGGCATTAACCACTTCCACATTATCGCCTTTAACTTATCCCATGTATAGATAGGTCTTTCCCGATTCCTCCACCGAGATTTCACCACCTGATCTTACCAAATAATGGCGTAATCAGTAAACTCAAGGACTGTTAGCTTCACTTCTTCTCCTTTGAGTAATTGCGGCACTCAAAAATTAGCTCTACCTATTTCTCCCAATCTAAATAAGCCTCCGAATCACTCCTTCCCTTAAAATGGTGAAATGGACATTTTCACGTTATCCATGCCTCTATCTATTTTGTCTCCAATGTGATCCCTATCTCTCTTTTCAAACCTAGCTCCTCTATTTCTCATCCATCCCATTTCAACCCCCATTAATATATCTTCATCCAATTCACTACCATGTTCATAATCATCTAGCACTTCCATCCTAGGCTTCCGTCTACCTTGCCTCCTTGCATTGGGTACTTCAGCTTGTTGTCCCCTGTGAAGATTGGTAATCAATGTGTTAAGCCTATCCATCCTATCTCCCATATCCACTAAAAACCTCTCAAACTGTCGCATCATATCGTCAGATGGATCGATTTTTATCTTTTTTGACTTTTTTTTTTACTCTTTTGATAGAAAAATTGATTTCGACACTAGCAAAATAAACAAAAGTTGATTTGAATGTTAACTTAGCCCAAAGATAACGTTCGAAATTTTTTGGTATTTTAACGGATCAAAAACTCAAAAACAATGAGAAACACGAAGAACAATGAAAAACAAAAATAAAAGACTCAACAACAAAAAGGAAAGTTATAACCTTGATTTTGGAGCCTAAGCTCTAAAACCAATTGATACGAAACCATGTAGTAATAGAGACTATGAAACCCACAAAAGATTGTCGAACCCAAGAAAGCTAAAATTCATCTCGATTTGTGGATTTGAATGAAGAACAATAAACCAAGCAACCCAAACAAGACAACGATGTGTGGACTTCTTGATGACACATTTCGTAATTTGTACCCAGTGTTGAACGCCATAAAATTTTCACCTTGATAAGTTCAAGTTTGTTCAAAGAAAAACAAAGGATTGGAAAGCAAGAATTTGCCTCTGTTTAATTTCTCTCAAAATAATGTCAAAGTTGATTACAATGAAAATAGTAAACCCTATTTATACTATCCCTAGAATAAAGTTAAAAAAAGGGAAAATAACTCTAAAAGTTTACAAAGATTGCATATAAAATTGGAATTCTAACGTAAATAGGCAACTCGCAAAACTTGAAAAATTCGATCACGAAAATGAACCATGCAGTAGCATGGTTCAATATGGTACGACAACATGGAAGATTGAATAATGGCTCACCCCAAAGTCTCTGCCTCCATGTGTATGACCTTACGCTCCTCGCCACTATGCGGTCGCATAGTGATGATTTCCAACTTCATCGTCCTTTGCTTGCAACCAAGTTACTCTACCCCATATTGTCTTTCAGCCCATCATGTGACTTATTGTTCGACATGTTATCATCAACCTCTTGGATCCCGTATCTCTGACAAGTGATTGGTCATCCTTTATTGACTCTAAGTAAGCTCAAACTTGTCCTTGATCTCTTTTCATCGAACATCAAGTTCTTGATAAGTTTTCCTCCCAGGATCATATCAAGAAATTTGTGCAAAAAGTATGAAATAAATTATTCAAAAAGTGTGCCTAAATAGTGAATTTAAATCAAGTATTTATAGAATTAACTAGAATGCTACAGGTAGGATTAGATCACCTGATCCTTTATTCGTTTAAGAATCATAGAATGTGTTGAAGTCATATAAATCTGAAGTCATATAAAGATAGGAAAATTGAACTCTATTAGGACTCTAACGTAATCGAAGTTGGATAAGCTTAAAGGTGTAGAAGAAAAGTCCTACTAGGTCACGTATCTTCATTCGAAGATAAAAGCCAAGGCAATGTCCGAAAGAGATTCCAAGTTGCCTGAGGCTAGGCGTGATATTCGATCGTCAAACCTAATAAAGCCTGATGGAAAAGTCTTAAATAGACCAATTTACAAGCTCGAGCATATGATCTTCAGGGTTATTGTAATTTACCTATATAACTTATCCCCATGCATCCATGTCAGAGACTCGTTATTGCAAGAGTGAGATGTACAAGCTTCTGAGATAAGATGTAAAAAGATTGATTTAATACGAGCATGATCATGTAAAATGTGAAAAGCTCAGGTCAAAATAAGTATGATGGTGCAAAAAGCTCAGGCTCAAAATGAGCAGGATCGTGCGAGAAGGTTATGTTTGTTTTTGAAACAAATGGTGATTGAGTTTGAGGTTAAGAGGACTGATGGTCGGGAACGTTCAAATCTTTTATGCATGAGCCTCGCTTCAGTGAGGAATGTGATGAGATATTGATGACCTTAGCTGGATGAATGACACGTGGCATAGGGCTGAGGGCTAGGATTTCGAGACCTTTGAACTTCTCCAAGAGCCTATAAATATTCCTCAACCTTTCTTATTCGTCACTTTTCATCCTCTCAAAACTCCTCTTACAACGTCGAGCTCGGGATGTTGAGTAGTGATAGCTCGTCAAGGTTGGGCTCCATACTTGAGGATATAGGTCACTCAATAGTCCTCATAGTGATCCTTTTAGATGTTTATACTCATGGTTCTAGCAGATCGATCTTTTTCCTTTCCCAAGCATCCATGTAAGTGTGGGAAACATAATGTCATTTTTATACTAGAAAATTTAATCTGATGCCAAGATGCAACGTTAGAGCCTCGGGGCTTGAGGATAGAGTAGTGAGTGCTCATAAATGAGAGTTGATAGTTTTTAGATATTCTCTGAAGGGCAAGATGAGGCGGCTTTCTCACCCTTTCTTCATCAAGTTCCTGGTTGTACAATATATGTTCCTTGGGCAACTTGTTCCAAATAGATGGAGGATGATCATGTATTTTTTTTTACTGCTGTAGGTATTTGTCTATAACATCGAGGTTTGACCTTCTAAGAATGGTCTTCGAGCTTAGCTATTTCTTGAGCTTCAACTGCATCATGATTTGCTAACCTGTGGTAGGTTCAAAATTCTAAAAATGACGAGCTCCTTAAAGTGGTGGAAAGAATTTTTTTACATCAATTCTCAAGACCTCAGATCATCCTTTTAGTCATTGGTAGAAAATACCAGAAACTACCCGATTTAACGAGGGGCTATGCCTAGTTTGAAAAATTAGAAATTGATAGGTAGAGACCAAAAGACCTTGAGCCTTTACTTTTTGATCTTGACGACCTCCTCAGAGAAGATATTTCTGATCTTACTAGTGTGAAGGATGTTGAGGATAGGAGCTTGACGCTTTGTTATTATTTGTTATTTTTATTTAACTCTAATGTACTGATCGAGCTAATCCCTTATACTTTTTTGTTGACATGACATTTAATACCTCTAACTTGAATGTCGTCGTGTCAAAGAAGTCCCGAGTTTCTCAAGCTGGAGCCCCGAGATAGAAAAGGAAGAAGAAAAGAGCACGAATATGACCCAAACCATAGAAATGAGGGGTCTTGGTAAGATGTCGGATGTCATGACAAACCCGACCACAAATGAGACACCATCAGTACTACCTACTGCTAGATCGTCTGTCCCATCTTGGGTTGTTCTCAAGGTTGTGAACTTTGAAGATGAGCCTGTGCCTCTAGGTAGCTCGTGTCGTTTATTGGATTTAATCATTACAATAGGAAATTAATTTTCCTTTGAAGATTAAACCCATATGAATAAGGATTTAGATAACCTTGAGATCATTTGGATGTTTTAAATCTTCACACATAAAAGGGAAGATGATAACCTTGAAGGAGCTTTTAATAGCCTAACCAAATGCTTCCTCCCTTAGATCTTCTCCTTTAGTCTCCTTTAGTACCTCAATCTTTTTGGGAAATGGGAAAGTGGCTAAACCTATTACATATGAAAATGTGCCCATAAGGGGCATATTTATAATACTCAATTAGGGTTTGAAAATTGCACAAATTTCCTTTGACTTTATTATAGTAGGCTATTTAAGTCACAAATCTTTACTGGAGCCAAGAGAGGACCTAACTGGATTCACATGACTCAAGCTCCAACAAATGTTTCTAAGTGGGTTAACTCTTGACCAATTGAGATTATCTATTAATCCCGGCTCATTCTACCAAAAAATCGAGATTATACTCTTGATTTGAGCGATAGTTATAGAAGCAAATTATGATCCAGTAACAATATGCTCTGATTATCATTCCACAAGTCAACCCTCATTTGATCGTTAATATGTTGAAATTGGTAAAATGATCGTTTTGTCCTTCAACATGTATTAGCCTCTAAGTTCTATTTTTATACGGTAAATTCGTTGCGATCAAATCACAAAATAAAGTCCAACGATCACATCATCAGACTACTAAGGTCAGGTTCAATTTGCCTATGGAGGATTCCTTAGAGTTACTATCTTTTATTTAAGACTTCACTCATTGGTATCTCAAAGAACTTGAACTAGCAATCAAAAGTACATTATTCGCTCAGGATTTAGGTAACTTGTTTCATAATTGAGTAGAGTCTCATTTTAAGCAGTTACAAATGAGTCATCTATGCGGTCCCGTTCAACGTGTATCAGAACACATTATTGTTCTTATTCCAAAATCTAGACAAATCTTAATAAGAACAGTGCAATCTTATCAAAATAAAGCGTCGAAACTCATTATTTGAATTTTGGAATTCTGATCACCTGAGAATCGGTGATAAACTCGAAGATACTATAAGCAAATTCAGTCAAGAAATCGATATTAAATACCGAGGTTAAGACTCCATGAAAAATGGTATACATAAATGTTATGAATTCACTGATCAGGAAACCTAGTTAGCTAATTTTTGAAGTCTATAACGTTTGAGCTTGGGATGCCTGAGCTAGGAGGTAAGGCTTTAAGGTACTTGCATGGGATAAGGTTTGAGGTACCTGTACGGACAAGCTTTATGGTCTTGTATAGGACAAAGTTAGAAGTGCTTGCATGAGAGCAAGGCTTACAATGCTTGCACGTGGCAAGGCTTGAGGTTCTTGCATATGGCAAGTCTTAAGGTACTTGTGTGGGACAAGCCTTGAGGTGCTTATTAGTGATAAGCTTATGATACTTGCATGCGACAAGGTTTGAGCAGTATTAAAAATAGAAAAATGAATTTTACTGGGATAATATAGCAAATGACTACAAATGGAAACTAACTTTTCCATCTAGAAAGTAAATATGTGCATGCAAGTCTTATCAATTGAATAATAAAAAAATGTGGGATATGCAAACCTGAGTAACGAAATGATAAAAACAAGACCAAGCAAACTATTAAGGTAGGGAAAACTACTTATAATAAATTTCTAAATTATATGCATTCCAAGGTTGGTCGTCCTGAAATATTTCTTAGGCTATATGCTCATCCATAGACTTTTCATATAATTTCAAAGAGTTCTTTCCAAACTGGCCCAAGTTTACTAAGGCATTATTAGCTGCTGTGGCTCTTCTGAGTACCAGGTCTCAAATTTTGAATTTTTTGTGTCTCCCCTTACTATTGAGGTGATTTGCTATTCTATTTTGATAAGATGTGATTCATAAGAAATCTTTCTCATGGACTTCTTAAGGAGGTCTAAGTACTCAATTGTGCATGCCTCGACCTCGGGATCGAGTCGCTTGAGGGTGGGTAGGCTAACTTTATTTGGAACTATGGCCTCAACACCAAATGCTGGCATGAATTAGGTAAGTCCAAAGGATAAAGAGTAGCTCATCAGGCTAAACACCTTTGGCGTCCCCCAAACATTGCCCCCGATCTTCATTTGGAGGTGTTTTAATATGATCCAATTTGTCACATCAGCAAAGCAATTGCTTTGAGATGTGAAATTGATGTCAAGCGATGATCAATCTCGATATTGGTGTAGAATTTTATGAAATGGAAATTACCAAATTATCTTCTATTGTTCGTTACAAACACTTTAGGTATCTTGATCCTGCATATAACAGATTTCAAAATAAAGTTCTAAATTTGGACTCTGAAAATGTTGTTAGGGATTTTACCTCATCCTATTTAGTAAATTATTCTACTACCATAGCGACGAACTTCAATTGACATCTTGCAACATGAAAGGTCTGAGGATATCCACATCTTATTATTTAAAGGGAACTGAACAATGGATCGGATGAGGTAGTTGACGTGAGAATGGATGACAACGTTTAAACTCTAGCACTTTATATCATTTTTAACATAGTTTGAAGCGTCTTTCTTCATGGCAAGCCAATAATACCAATACCTTATAAATTTGAAGCACTATAATAATTCAAGTTAAGAACTCGTAGAGTATTTGGACATTTAATTGATTATCCCAACGGTTAACTGTGTAAAAAAAAACTAATTGAACTTGAGCTTAAAAGAACATGTTTACTGCAAATGATTAAGCTCGACACTAGTATGAACTTAATGTAAAGTACTAAATTAGAGTGATGATTTGAAGTTGGGAATTTTGACTACCAGAGTATGGGTGATAAGTTCAAGCATACTATATGTAATATTAGTCAAGAAACCCGATGATATTATATCCCAAGGTTAGTAGGACTCTATGAAAAATGGTGTCCACAAATGTTTGGGATTTACAATTGGGAAAACTATTTAGCCAACTTTTAATGTATAAACTTTGGGTGTATGCGCAGGAAGGAGGGTAAGATTTTGAGGTGCTTATGTGTGACAAGGCTTGAGGTGCCTGCATTGGGCAAGGCCTATGGGGCTTGCATAGGACAAGGCTTGAGGTGCTTGTAGGGAGACAAGGCGTGAGGTGTTTGTATGTGACAAGGCTTGAGATGTGATTAATATATTTTATACACTTATTTGGACCGTTAAATGAGATTGATTGTAATTAGAATAAATTCAAGCTTAATTAGATGTTACTTTTTAGTTAGTTAAAACTCAAGGCAAATTGGTGGAACTAAAGGAAAGAAACGAAAAATGGGTGAAATTGAAATAAATGCCAAGTTCATGGACCATAGTGCAAAAATCTAATAGTTGATTCAGCACAGACAATGATGATTGACTATCACATAGGATCAATTGGATCAAATTAGAGGTCAAAATGAGTGTAATATAGTCAAAGTATTTTTAAAAATCTATTTTCAGTCGAAAAAGTTATATTCCAGATTTTCAACCTCATATTAAGACCCATTTTTTACATATTACATGTTCGAACTAAAAAATATATATTTCTAAAAGAATTGTATTCTTTCGAGTTGTCTTTCCTACGTACTTTGAATCATCTCAATGAAATATTGAGAGAGATGACAAAAGTACAGAAGGTTGTTCAAGGAGCGCGCAAGATGCTATTTTCACCAACCAAGAGTTAGATTGAACTACAGTGTGCGCAGCTACAACCATGGAGCGTGCACTTGGTTTTTGGTTTTGTCGAGACCTATGGTGCAAATTTCTTGATTTAATTAGAATTCTTCCTAAAACCCAATTTGGATACCGTTTTTGATGGAATTTTGGCTCTTGTAAATACAAAATTTGACTGAAGCAATGGAAAACTCTCTCTAGCCTCTTAATACATATTAATATCATAAAATTCAGCAAGAATAAATTGCTATATTATGAGAAAAGATTAAATACTAGCAAAAATTGAAGTCCACTTTATATCAAGAAATTGAAGATTTCGATCTTGGACTTGAAGCAACATCTTTTGAATTATTTCATGATTCAAGTAATATTTTTTCGTTAAGATGAATCCTATTTTTTATTTATATCAATTCAAGACTAATGTTTAGTTTATTATTTGCACTTTTGCATACCCGTTGCATTATTAAATTGCTTGATCATCAATTAGATAATTATTTGCTTGTTGTAGTAATGGGAGATTCATAATAAGTTTAGAAAGTGGCAAAATTCACATATGTGCAATAGATATTAGGAATAACATATATCACATGTTCAATCATGTAGATAATATAAAAATTTAATGCTATCTATTCATTTGAGTTCGGACTAGAAATAGATTCGAATCGTGACTAAAACATAATTAATTTGTCTTGAAAAATAAAGTTAAATACATTGCTTTATGAATTGTGAAGAACGCATGAATATGACTAGATTATAAAACGTGATTTGAAATAGATAGTGATAGGCACAGTGGACGTCCAATACAATCATCAATAATTTGATTCAAAACCATACTTTTATACACTTTTAGAATAATTTAGCATAATCAAAATCAAAATCAAAATCACCAAAATTAGAAAACTTGAATTGTATTTATTCTCTTAACTCACTCAATTTATTAATTGTCAACGATCCCGTGCGCTTACGAGTTTCACTCCTACAAGGTGCTTGCAAGAGACAAGGCTTACAGTGCTTACACGAAGCAAGACTTGATGTGCTTGCGGGAGAAATGCTTAAGCAATATTAACATTAGAAAAATGAACATTATTAAGATAATATCCCAATGGCTACCAACCAAAACTAACTTTTCCTTACTAGAAAGTAAATATAGGCATGTAGGCCACATCAATCGAAGAATAAAAACATGTGGGGGTATGTAAGCCCAAGTAAGACAAACATGATAAAAATAAGACCAAGCAAACTACTAAGTAAGGTAGGGCTAACTACTTGTAACAAATTTTAAAATTATCGGCATTCTAATGTCTTGAAAGTAATCTTCCTGAGGTATCTCTTAGGTTGTATGCTCCTTCGCGAAATGTTTGTATGACTTCGAAAGATCATTTCCAAATTGGCATAAGTTTGCCGATGACATGACCAGTTGTTTCAGCTCTTCTAAGTACCCGGTCCCTAACTTTAAATTTTTGGGTCTACCTTGCTATTTAAGTGTTTTGCTGTTCTAGTTTAATAAGATGTAGTCCTCAATGAAGCTTTCTTATAGACTTTTTCAAAGAGGTCTAGGTACTCAGTTGTGTGTGCCTCGATCTTGGGGTCGAGTTGCCTAAGGCTGGGTAGGCTAACTTTGGTTGGAACTGTAGCCTCAACTATAAGTCCAAAGGATAGAATGTAGCTCTTCAAGCCAAACACCCTTAGCATTCTCAATCCTTATTTGCAGATCTTGTAATGTGATTCAATTTATTACTTCAACAAGGCCATTGATTTAAGGATGTGGAATTGACATCAAACGATGATCAATCCCGAGGTTGGTGTAGAAGTTTTTAAATTGGGAATTATCAAATTGTCTGTTGTTGTCCGTTATGAGCAATTTGGGTATCCTAAACCTACAAATAACGGATTTTGAAATAAATATTCTGAGTTTGGGTTCTAAAATTATTTTTATTAATTTGCCTTTGCCAATTATTTAAATATTCTACTACCACAGGGATGAACTGTAATTGACCACTTGCTTCAGGAATAGGTCTGAGAATATCCACACCCTATTGCTCAAAGAAGCTACACAATGGATAGGGATGAGGCCCTCGATCGGATAATATATGACATTGCTGAATCTCTAGCACTTATCGCATTTTTAACATAGTTTTCAAATATCTTTGTTCATGATAGGCCACTAATACTCGTACATTATAAGTTTAAAGGATAGGGTCCAAGTTCTTTAATAATTTCCACACACTCTTCCATAGACTTTAACTAGGGCCTGGGCTAATTCTAAAGGTCCAAGGCACCTGAGGTGTAGGAGTGTAAAGACCCTATGGAATAGACCTCATCTGATCATACAGTACTCTGGTGCTCTAGATCGGATGTTCCTTCTTGCTTGAGGATCCTTGTGCAAATTTTGATTAGTTATGAAGTCGACTATCAAATCTATCCATGAGGACGATGATCAATATTCATGATACAGGGTGATTTGTGCTAGGTTCTGACATAATTTTGATGATAACTTTTTTGTCCAGACCATCTACTCCCATAAAGACAAGTCTAGAGAAGTCATCGACCTTTCAGTTGTCAACTAGGGAAATTTTCAAAATTTTACAATTCTTGAA
Source organism: Olea europaea var. sylvestris (assembly GCF_002742605.1). Taxonomy (NCBI): domain Eukaryota; kingdom Viridiplantae; phylum Streptophyta; class Magnoliopsida; order Lamiales; family Oleaceae; genus Olea; species Olea europaea. Next base: position 135,559 of record NW_019236288.1, read on the forward strand.
TTATCCTTGAAGATCATGAACTTTTAGATAGTTTAAGCTCATTTTCTCGTTTTTCATTTAAAATGTACATTCAACTTGTCCAACCACAAGTTGTATTCAAGCTCAAGGTTGTGGCGGGCTCCAAATCAATATGACAGCCATCTAGAGTCGTTCGATTTTTTGAAGTATATACTTGACTGGTTGGTTTGCGAGCACCACAATTGGGTAAGATTGAAAACACTACCATAGTTTTCATACTACCATTATTAAAGCCAGAGCAAATTTTTTGGCTAATGTATATCTAGTCTCAGTGTCATCTAATACCATGTTCACATAATAGATATGTTGCTAAACCTTGTTGACCTCTTTAACAAATACACCACCAGTTACGTTTGAGAAGAAACTGAGTATAAGAGCAATGTACTGTCGGACTCGGGTTTTGTTAGAATAGGTGTTATTGCTAATGTTTTCTTGAGCTCTAGGAAAGCATTTTGTACTCCTCATTTCAATCAAAGCTTTGACTATTCGTAAGAGCTTCGAAGAAAGGAAAGTACCTATTCGTGGCTTGAGATATTAACCTGCTTAAGGTGACTTGACCCATTAACTTCGTCCCGTCTTTCTTGCTTCTAGGAGATTTCATAGATGATAGCCTGTATCTAGTTTGGATTAGCTTATATTTTCCTTGCGTAATCATGAAACCCAAGAAGTTACCCAAGCTACTACAATGCACATTTTATAGGGTTTAACTTCATCTAATATTTTCAAAGTGTGGTGAATATGTCTTCAAGGTCAGCAATATGCTGGTTAACCTATGTACTTTTGACTACCATGTCGTTAATATAGTGCTCAATATTTTTTCCAATCAAATTAACAAAGACCTTATTAATGAGCCTCTAACATGTTATCCCTACGTTCTTCAATCCGAATGGCATGACCCTATTTATAGGGTTTAACTTCATCTAATATTTTCAAAGTGTGGTGAATATGTCTTCAAGGTCAGCAATATGCTGGTTAACCTATGTACTTTTGACTACCATGTCGTTAATATAGTGCTCAATATTTTTTCCAATCAAATTAACAAAGACCTTATTAATGAGCCTCTAACATGTTATCCCTACGTTCTTCAATCCGAATGGCATGACCCTATGACAATATATGGCCAACACAACCATTAAGGATGTCTTTTCGTTATCGTCTTCAATAATGAGGGTCTGATGATAGCCAGAAAATGTATCAAGAAAGCTATACAATTTATGGCCCAACGTTCTATCTATAAGGTTGTCAATTCGAGGTAAGGGATAACTGTCCTTAGGGCATGTTTTGTTAAGGATGGTAAAGTCAATGCTTACTTTCCATTTTACATTGGCCTTTTTTATGAGAACAATGTTTGCAAGCCAATCAGGGTACTGGACTTCACGAATAAAATGTTCACTAATAAGTTAACCAATTTCCTCACGTATGACCTCATGGTGATCTGGTTCAAAATTTCGAATGTCGAAAGTTGTATCATGCTTATTTTCTGAATGCTATTAACATAGTATTGTCTAGCCATTGTCTGGTTCCCACAAACAACTCTACACCGTTACTTGTTGAAAACTTCATGGCAAGGTCAAAAGTGGATATAGTTGCCTTGATCCTATTAAATAGTGGCCTCCCAAGAATGGCACTTTAATCTATCAAAGTACAAACTACCTAGAAGATTGTGATTTCTGTTGCCTGCTTCTGGTCTAACCTCAAGGTGAGAGGGAGCTCGACGAAACCTTCAGGAATCATGACTTTATCTTTAAATCTTCGAAGGGGGACTCTTCATTGCTTGATGTTAATCAACCAAAATTTCCATTTTAGTGAAAGCCTCATCGAGTAGCACGCTGGCTACACTCCTATTGTCCACCAAAATTCTTTTTACTTCAAAATTGGCAATAACCGTTGTTATGACTAAGGCATCATCATGAGTAGCTGATATTCTTCTAAGTCCTTTGATCCAAATATAATATCCTCAAGATTGTTATTAGCTGAACTTAAGGTCGACTTATATTGTCGAGCATATTTTTTGTGTTTGCCATCCGAGTCTTCTCCCTACGCTATCCTCCTGCTAATGATGTTGATAGTGCCTGTTGAAAGTTGACCATTGTCCCTAGCCTCAGGGGCCTTCCTTTGTTTGTAAACAATCATTAGGCGTTTGTCATGAAAATATAAGTCCCTAGGAATCCTCTTTTGATTAGAGAATCAATCTCCTCCTATAAAGCTTTATAGTCCTCTGTGGTATGCCCACAGTCCTGATGAAAGTCACAATACTTGCTTTAGCTTTGGTATCAAGAGGAGATCATATCCTTGAGGGACATTTAAGTTCCTTAAGGTCTTTGATTTATATCAGAATTTGGACCTGAAGGTGTTTAAATAGGTGAACAATATTGGTAGTACCTCCTGCTTTTCCCTAGCAATATATTACTGCATATTTATGGCATACTATCTTTCATGTTTGGGTCTCTTAGAAGTTGAGCCAATATTTCTTAGATACAAGGTTTTCTCCTTGCTGATGTACTTTCACCTTGGGTAAATAGCTCGATCGTTGATTTTGATGGGTCTTTGACAAAAACATTTTGAACGCCTCTCACTTTATGGTTATGTGAGGATAGAAATAGCTGTTGTAATATGTAGGTCGGGTATCTGGAGCCTTTCTATATTAAACTGCATCATAAAGTCATGTTGGGACTCATTTTATCCATGATGAAGCTACATGAGGGACGAATCGATAATCTTGATGCGCTTGCTATTTGCAAAGAAGGCAAAAAACTTGTTGGGCAAGTCTAAGATTGAGGTAGTGAAATTGGGCTTTAGGATAAAAAAACCAATCCTTAGCGGCATTAGTCGAGTATGTGAAAAAGATATGCACATCACCAGGTTTGATGCAACTTGTAGATTGACGATGTTCATATATACATTGAGGTGGTTGAATGGGTCAGTGTTCCATCATAGTCCCTTATTCAAGGATATTTAAATTTGTTTGGTAAAGGATTTGACAAGATTTCTAGAGTCAATCCCGATTGATTCTTATAATTTCATTCAAGTTCATGGCAACAGATCCCAAAAACTTGAGGCCATGGGGATGGCTGTGGTTGACCCAAGGACCCCACACCACCAGTGGTGAGAGTGGACAAGTAGCTTGAGATCAAACATCGACTATAAAACTAGACTCGGTCGAGAATACTGGATGGTGATTCTATTGGCTGAATATCTAGGTCAACACAGTATATTATTGATAGAGTTCTTCAAATGTCCCCAAAGTAACAATAATATGTTGGAGTGGTGGTACTTTTATTGGTACCATTGAAACGACTGGGGCATCCCAATAGAGTTTTAAAGGAGATCGAATAAGCTTGCTAGAAAACGTGTTGAGCGTGTATTAATCATAGCTTTTGGTAGAACTTCTTATGCGAACCCGCGTAGCAACGGACAATACAAAACCCATAGAAGATTGTCACAAATCCCAAGAATACCAAATACACCAAGGTTTTGGATCCAACCCGCAAATAGTGAACTAAGCAACGGAAAGTATATGAAACTAATGACCTCTTAATTACACGACTAACAAAATCATACTCGAATTTGTGGATTTGAACCAAAGACAATGAATCAAGAAACCCAAAAATAACAAAGATTGTAAAACCCCTTGATTACACGTGTTATAATTCACACCTGATGGTTTTGAACGCCATAAGATGTTCTAAATCTTGATGTGTTTGATGTTTTGTTCCATCAAGAACAAGTAGTTGAAGCAAAGCTTTTAAAAAAGAAATTTCAATTTTTAATTCAAGCAAAAGTCTGAAGATTACAATGTGGAATAATATCCCTATTTATAGAAAAACCTAGAAAGCCTAGTCGAAATGGAAATAAACTCCTAAAAATACAAAAGTTATAAAAAAAAAAAAGAATTCTAGTCAAAATAAAGATCTCACAAAAATTGGAAACTTCATCCTGTAATTGTACTATGCGGTCACATAGTTATATCAGATGCAGTTGCATAGTTCATTCTTCAGGCTTCTATTTTTTCTCGGTATAAGTGTATACGGTCGCATGGCTTTTAAGCTATGCGGTCGAATAGCTTAAATTTTAACACGAACTTTTCATGTGTAGAATTTTGTGGCAATTATGGATTGTACTCATATGCAAAAATTCGACACCCAAGCTAAAAGTTATGTCCGTTTTAATCCATACTACTTATTTTTCCATGTACCGTCCAAAACTTTGAATCGAACACACCAAACATGATTTCAACTTCATGACCAATACATAGGTTGTTATTTAGCTGGTTAACTTCAACATTTTGGACTTCATAGCTCTAGAAAATAATTTGCATGGCTTGTTAGCTAATTAAGCTCGAATCTTGGTTTTGTAAGCTCCAATCAAGCTCAAATCCTATCCTTAGCCTCTCGTCAACTTGCATAGAAGTCTCATTGGTTTGTGGCCCATCCCGGATCATATCATCCCCTTTCTTTTCAAAAGAATTCAACCTCAAATTTGGACCCAAGTTGTAACCCTTGCTGCCAATCAATGCAATGACTTGAAATGGTCCATCTCATCTCGGATGCAATTTGGACCTCCTTTGAATTCATGTCCACCTCTTTCAGATGTAAACCCAATCAACTTCACAATGATCACAGTCTGTATGTTCATTCTTCAAGCTTCTATTTTGTCTTGATATAAGGCTATATGGTTGCATGGCTTTTAAGCTATGCGATCAAATAGCTTAAATTTCAACAACAACTTTTTCATGTGTAGAATTTCGTGACGATTTTGGATTGTACTCATGTGTGAAAATTCGACACCCGAGTTAAAAGTTATGCCCTTTTTAATCCACACTGCTTGTTTTTCGATATATCATCCAAAACTTTGAATCCAACACACCAAACATGATTTCGCCTTCATGATCAATATATAGGTTGTTATTTGACTGGTTAACTTCAACATTTTGGGCTCCATAGCTCGAACAAATAATATGCATGGCTTTTAGCTCGAATATTGGTTTTGTAAGCTCTAATCAAGCTCAAATCCTGTCCTTAGCCTCTCGTCAACTTGCATAGAATTCTCATTGGTTCGTGTCCTATCCCAGATCATATCATGCCCTCTCTCTTCGAAAGGATTTTGGACCCAAGTTGTAACCCTTGCTGCCAATCAATTCAATGATTTGAAATGGTCTATCTCATCTCGGATGCATTTGGACCTTCTTTGAATTCTTGTCCACTTCTTTCGGATGTAAACCCAATCACCTTCACAATGATCACAGTCTGTATGTTTATTCTTCAAGCTTCTATTTCCTCTCAGTATAAGGGTATACGGTCCCATGGCTTTTAAAGTATGCAGTCGAATAGCTTAAATTTCAACACCAACTTTTTGATGTGCAGAATTTCGTAGCGATTCTAATTGTACTCATGTGTGAACATCCGGCACCCGAGCTAAAAGTTATGCCCGTTTTAATCCACACTGCTTGTTTTTCCATATATCATCCAAAACTTTGAATCCAAGACACCAAACATGATTTCGCCTTCATGAACAATATATAGGTTTCTATTTGGCTGGTTAACTTCAACATTTTGGACTCCATAGCTCGAACAAATAATTTGCATGGCTTGTTAGCTCAAATCTTAGTTTTGTAAGCTCCAATCAAGCTCAAATCATGTCCTTAGCCTCTCTTCAACTTGCATAGAAGTCTTGTTGGTTCGTGGCCTATCCCGGATCATATCATCCCCTCCCTCTTTGAAAGGATTCAACCTCAAATCTGGACCCAAGTTGTAACCCTTGCTGCCAATCAATGCAATGACTTGAAATGGTCCATCTCATCTCGGATGCAATTTGGACCTCCTTTGAATTCATGTCCACCTCTTTCAGATGTAAACCCAATCAACTTCACAATGATCACAGTCTGTATGTTTCAACAACTTCCTCTTGCATGTATATGATGCTCAAAGAATACTTTCTATTGATGAATCAATGTACACTCTCCTTGCTTTGCTTGGCCTAGGAAATTGTAGCAATGTCACTTCAAATGGATGCATGTTTCACGGCATATCACCTTGGTATTTCAATCCACTGCATATGAATACATTCCACGGTCTTTGAAACTCCTTCACCTCCTAAGAATTACAAAGTTAACCTTCGATAAATAAGATATTTCCAAGCTAAGATACGGTTGTTGATTAGTTCCTTCCACAAGTTGATTTCCAAATCGATGCTCAATTCTCGGGTCGTGTGGTATTCAAACAGGATTGATTTCTAGAATAGAGTCTTTGTCCACCTGCAAAATAGAAATAGCCAAACTAGGGAGGGAATTGTTAGTTATCACCAAAGCCTTCTCAACTTCATGTTCCTTTTCACATAGACTCACTTCCAGCTACTCCTTTCTCTCCGAAGACTCTTCTTCATTTTCCTCTTGTAGTGCCACTTCTATTTTAACCACTCCTCCTTGTCAATTTTACTCTCGACTTCCCTATCACTCTTTTGTGGCTCTTCTGCTTTTTTCTCACAATCAACCATCAACCACCTCACAATTTTCTCTTTTACTCTCTTGCTTCTTTTGATAATCAATTTGAGAACTTCTCAAGTCGCGAATCTCTGACAATTCCAGTTTATAATCCAATCCAACCCTCTTGCTTGATGTACTATTCGCACACTTCGCAAAGGTGTTTTCTTTTTCATTGGATACTCAACCCTAAAACATCTTCTAGGCTTCTCTCTATGCTCCCATTCACGTCGATCTCTCCTATCCCTATAGTAGTAATTAGGTACATACCGTCTTCTCATAATATCCCTCAATTCATCCCAAGTCTCAATACCCCTCTCATCATTCCTCCACCTAGATGTCATCAACTCGTCCCACCAAATTAAAGTATAATCCACAAATTGTCTCACAGCTAATTTCAATTTTCTCTCCTCGGGATAATTATGACATCCGAATGCCAATTCAACATTTTCTTCCCACGCCAAGTACGCCTCAGGATCACTCCTACCCTTAAACTATGAAATTGTCGTTTTTACATTACTCATATTCATACCAACAACATATCCAACATAAATTGTATCCTTTTTTCGGACCTATCGCCTCTATTTCTCATTCTCCATAAATCAACATCAAACAATTCATCATTGTTGCTACAATATTCACAAGCATCACAATTTTTCATCCTACGCTCCCGTCTCCATACATTGAACTCCTCTACACATTGATCTCTATGTAACTTAGCCAATTTTGTATCCAACCTATCCACTATATCCTCCATATCTCCAAGCATCTATTCAAATTGTTGAATCACCCTTTCACACATTTGCTTTGATTAGGACACTTTTTTTGACTTTTTTTTTTTTAATACTCCCCCCCCCCCTCTCTCTCTCTCATATCCTACATGTCTCCTCTTGTTACTTGACTCTCTCTCTCTCTCTCTCTCTCTCTCTCTCTCTCTCTCTTTTTACTTTTTTTTTTGAATTTTTTTTACTCTTTCTTTTTAACTCTCTTTTTTTTTAATTTTTTTTTAATCCTTTTTTGACTCTTTTTTCTTTAAACTTTTTTTTACTCACTTGATAGAAGATTTGACTACAAATCCGACAAAACAATCAGAAGTTGATTTGGATGCTAAATTAGCCCAAAAACAACTTTTGAAATTTTGACTAGATTGTAATGGATCAAAGACTCGAAAAAAATTGAAAAAATTACAAGAACACATAGAACAAAAGAAAACGCGGAAAACAAAAAAAATGAAAAGACCCAACAAAAACAAAAAGATATAACCTTGATTTTAGAGTCTGTGCTCTGATACCAACTGATATGAACCCGTGTAGCAACGGATACTATAGAACCCACATGAGATTGTCACAAATCCCAAGAACGCCAAATATACCAAGGTTTTGGATCCAACCGGCAAATAGCGAACTAAGCAGCCAAAAGTATATGAAACTAACGACCTCTTAATCACATGACTTACGAACTCACACTCGGATTTGTGGATTTGAACCCAAGATAATGAATAAAGAAACCTGACAATAACGAAGATTGTAGAACCCCTTGATTACACTGCAATTCACACCCGATAGTTTTGAACGCCACACGATGTTCTAAATCTTGGTAAATTCAAAGTTTTGTTCCATCAAGAACAAGTAGTTGAAGCAAAGCTTCGAGAGAATAAATCTCAATTTTTAATTCAAGCAAAAGTCTTAAGATTACAATGTAGAATAATATCCCTATTTATAGGAAAACCTAATTGAAACGAAAATAAACTCCTAAAAATGCAAAAGTTACCAAAAAATAAGAATTCTAGTCAAAATAAAAGATCTCTCGAAAATTGGAAACTTCTTCCCAAATTATACTATGCAGTCGCATAGTTATATCAAATGCAGTCCAATAGTTCATTCTTCAAGCTTCAATTTTGCCTCGGTCTAAAGGTATGCGGTCACATGGCTTTTAAGCTATGCGATTGCATAGCTTAAATTTCAGTACCAACTTTTTCGTGTATAGAATTTTGTGACGATTTTGGATTGTATTCATGGACGAAAATTCGACACTCGAACTGAAAGTTATGTCCGTTTTAATCCACGCTACTTGTTTTTCCATGTATCGTCCAAAACTTTGAATCCAACACACGAAACTTGATTTCGCCTTCATGATCAATATATAGGTTATTATTTGGCTTGTTAACTTCAACATTTTGGACTCCGTAGCTTGAACAAATAATTCGTATGGCTTATTAGCTCAAATTAAGCTCGAATCTTGGTTTTGTAAGCTCCAATCAAGCTCAAACCTTGTCCTAACCCTCTCGTCAACTTGCATAGAAGCCTCGTTGGTTCGTGGCCTATCCTGGATCGCATCAACTTCCCACAGACGATACCATGATGCTACCAAAAATCTGCACTTGAAAAGTCTCACACTTGATGATTGAAGATGAACAAGAAGAGAATCTCCAACACTTGAAATAAATGCATCAAGGTGTGTCCTCATCGTCCCTCCGTTTCTTAAATTAGAGAGAAGAAATTTTATGTAAAATGCTATGAACTAAGATTATGTAAAAGGCGTGTCCGAATGGTAAATATAAGTCCAGTATTTATAGAGCTAAGTGAAATGATCCTGGTGGGATTAGATCACCTGATGCCTTATCCATTTAAAAATCATAAAATGTGTTAAAATCCCATAAGGATAGGACAATTGAACTCTATTGGGACTATATTAATCGAAGTTGGTTAAGCTTAAAGTTGTGAAAATCTTCATTTGGAGATACAGCCAAGGCAATGACCCGAAGGGATTCCAAGGAACCTAAGGCTGGGTGTAATACCCGGCGAGCCGGTCAACCCAGATAAGGCCAAATGGAAAAAAGTTTTAAATAGACCAATTCACAACCTCGGGAATGTGATCCTCTAAGTTTATCGTAATTTACCTATACCAATGGGTAAAAACTATGCAAATAGCAACTTGTTTCATTTAGTAAGACTCTAGTATTAGCATCACTATGCAAGCTTACCTAAGAACTCATTGTAAAGTAAAGACCATTTTGAATGACAAATGATAGAATTCAGTCCAGTTGCAATAGAAATAAGTAAAATATTGTCTCAAGAATTTCATTTCTTTGTAAGATTAGTTTGGGTTTTGAATATTTTGAGTGAAATGGAGTACAAAGGCTTCACCATAGAGATGGCAAGGACTCCGATGAATATTGACCGACTAGGGACATGGCAATGAAGCATTGTTATGTGTTTCACACCTTTTTTTCATTTTTTTCTTTTTTTCTTTTCACAAAATATCAGCACCTACAACCTAAAAAAACCATATTTGGTT
>NW_019236288.1:146022-150289 GCF_002742605.1 Olea europaea var. sylvestris
AAATTACGGAAAGTAAATAAAACTATGGATGAACAAATAAAAGCTGGAATTAAGATTGTTGAGATTAAGAAAGAGAGAGATTTAGAGAAGAAGACAGTCACATTTTACTATTTCTCTTGAATGAGTAGAGTGCAAGAACATATTCTATCTTTAGAAACATGGATACTTGTAAGTTTATTGCATACTCGTATTTGATAGTATTGAAGCTTAGACATGCACCAACACGTACCGGTAATGTGGTTTTTAAATATTCATAATTTTATATATTTTCGGTACATATCAGAAACGCATGAAGAATAGGAGTTTGACAATATTATTGATTGAGAATAGACAATAAAATTATTGACAATAGATAATAAATTTTTTTACTTGATAGATAACTATTGTCATTATCAGTAACTTATCGAAATTGACAATATTATTAATTAACAATTTTAAAGAAAGCATCTGTGTTTTAAAATAATATTTAACATAATTTACACTTATTATTGAAAATAGATATAGTATTAAAAAGGAAAGCAGTATTAAACTTAAAAGTTAGAACAATAAAACATGTCTTGTTTTCAATTGAGTGATGTAGAATTATCAAAACCACTTTTGAAAGATGTTACCAGAATAAATTAATTAAGTCAGATAGTGATGCTGGTGGAAATACACAATAGCAATATAATTCTTGTATGAAAGTGCATACAAGTTCTTACACTAGAGTTAGTGCTCATCTGTTGAAGATAATTGGGGCTGGAATTGGAGTGTGCCTCGAAGTCACGTAAACGAATTTGTCTGAGATGCAGAAGTTTGAAAGTGAAGCAAAAGAAGAATGAAAATACACCTTCTACTTCTATTGTTAAGAGAGAAATAGAGATTCAGAGAAGAAGAAAACAGTGAGACAAATATTGACTAAAGCCTTTGTAATACGTGCTTGCATGCTTCTAATGGAATTCGAAATTGTAAAACTTACTTGAAATAACCAAAACGAGAATCATTTGCCTTTTATTTTCTTGTCTTCTACACTGCTTTGTACTCGCTCTTTGGTCAGAAATTCAATCACAAAGAAAGTAATTTGGTAGCCACAATCCAAGAACCAATTTAGAGATATACTTCCAAAATCATGCCACCACCCTCATGTATTTTTCTCTCCATGTTATCATACAAATTTTGCATTCATACTTCTCATATTCTTTATTGTGGAAGTTGTATATGGGAGTTTTGGGTTGTGGGAAGTTGAGTTTCAAATTCAATTTTCTCAACTTCCTTAACTTCTCCCTCCAATAACATTCTCATACAATTCGGGTTGGGTTATCCTACATGGGTGACCCTGTTTTCTTCCAACATCTTCACTCGTAGATGATGGGCTTGACCTGATTCTAATATAATATCAATTATATTTATCTTAACATCTCCAAATTCATACAGGTAAATGGATCGTGTGATCAGCGAATTAATTTAAGAACTTACAATACTATACACTTGTTGGGGATATATAGCAGCTCTACTAGGGAAAATATATTTCTCGCTATACCCTAGACATATTTTGTAAAACCAAATTGAGTATTTCTCACCCCTCAATTTATTTTAGAACATATTCAACTTTCTCATTTCTATTGTATTCACAATTGTGTCACAAAACTCAAATAATTAACACAATTGTTCGGCCAGTGAATACTAGATGTGGTGTTAGATAAAATAATATTCCTTTCCTACTCGAATCTCTTCATTTCAAGTCAACTGCTTTCATAGACAAGTCCCATCTGACAAAATCAACTATAGTTATTGGCAACTTACTAAAGTATCAACACTAAAATAAAATTTTGAAAAACGATCAAAAGTTATAAAGATATATAAGTGAGGTCAAATGTGCCTAAGAGACTCATACAATAAAGAAGCAGGAATCGATTCTTTCATTTCTCATTGGTCATTAAAGTGCAAGTGATATGAAACACGTGTTACAATGTTTTCTCCATTTCTTAAGACGTATGCGATCTTACAAATAAAATACACGTACATATCATAGTTCAGATATTCCTTAATATCTAACATGAGTTCTCTTTGTATTTATTCCTCTAGGCAATTACAATCGACAACTCGATCTGGCTATAGAACGGGTCTTGTGGATGGCAAAAATCATACTAATCATTTGTTGTAATATTATCTTGATATCTCATCGAGGCGAATGGATCATATACATAATATGATTACTGTGTCTCATCTCAGTATACCTAAAAATTTCTGAGGCAACTATTCGTATGAGTGAATCAATCTCAACTTGTTTAACATACTTTATGTGTGGAAATTAAATAGTAATCTAAAAATCTCAACAAAATATTATTCTTAACATATGAACTTGAAACATTGTTCATTAATGGACTTAGATGAAAAAGTTTACATATTACACAATTCAAATTCTACGTAATCCTAGAGATTTAACATGAGTCATAAAAACAACTCTAAGGATATGTTTTGTAAATGAATCAGCTACCATTTGATGTGTAGAAACATATTGCAAACTCACTTCTTTCTTTTCAATGATGTCTCTTACAAAATTATATTTTGTATCAATGTGTTTGGTTATGCTATAATAATCGGGATCATTTGTATAAGCAATAGCCGCTTAACTATCACAATGAATCAATATAGGTCACACATCACAACTAAGGACTCTTAGATGTTGTAAGAATTTTCTTAACCAAATAGTTTTTTGTACCGCTGAAGTGCATGCTACGAATTTACTTCCATTGTGGACAAGTAAATGCACGTCTTTTTCTTACTACTCCAAGAGATAGCGCATTATTAAGCAAGAACGTATATCCCAAAGTTGATTTGCACTCATACAGGTCTCCACCCCATCAGCATCTGTTTATCCTATTAAGCACAAATCATTCCCTTAATAGCATAAAGAATAATTAGAAGTACCCTTCAGATATCTCAATATCCTCTTCATAGCTTTTTAATGCTCTCTTCTAAGACTAGATTGATGCATATGACTATACCTACGGGATAACAAACATCGGGACGACTACACATTATAGCATACATCAAACTCCCAATTGCATTGGAGTATAAAGCACTGGATATTTCATTTTTTTTTTTTTTTTCCTCAAGAGTTTTAAGACAAATACAAAGACTTAGAATATTGCTTTTTGATGCAGGAGTATCAATGGGATTTTAATTCTCCATTTTGAACATTTAAGAATTTTCTTTATATATAACTCTTGTGGTAGAGCAAGAAGTATCTTCCAACGATATCTATGAATTTTAACACCTAACATGCAGTCTGCTTCACCCATGTCCTTCATTTCAAAATATGAGGACAACCATTTCTTAGTGGTTTTAATATACTCTTTATCATTCCCAGCTAGTAAGATATTATCTACATAGAGAGATAAAATTACATATTTTTCATTAAACTTTTTCAAATAAATGCAGTGATCTTCGTCAATCATGAGAAAATCGTACGAGAAAATTGCTTTGTCAAATCTCAAGCATCACTTTCTAGAAGACTGCTTTAGGCCATAGATTGATCTATTCAATTTACAAATTTCATTCTCTTGGCCTGTTTTAATGAAACCTAATGTTGTTGCAAGTAGATTTCTTCGTCCAATTCTCCATTGGAAAAGGCAATCTTCACATCCATTTGATATAAATTTAAGTCTAAATGTGCCATGATAGCTAAGAGTAGACAAATTGAAATAAATCTTGTTACTGATGAAAATTTCTTTTCATAATCTATACCTTTCTGTTGAGTATAACATTTTACCACCAAGTGAGCCTTATACCTCTCTATAGTCCCATCAACTCTTCTCTTTGTTTTGAGAATCCATTTGTTCCTAATTGATTTTTGATCAGATGGAAGATCAACCAAGTCCCAGACTCGATTCGATTTCATAGACTCCACCTACTCTTCCAATGTATTCTTCCATTTTTCCTTTGTAGAGCTTCTTGTAATGATTTTGGTTCTTCACCACCTCCTAGAGATACTATGAAAACTTGTCCTTCAATTTCAAAATGACATTTAGGCATACTTTTTCTAGTACTCTTACGAGTGAAAGGTCCGATGTGACCCTCTTACTTGGAGTTGGAGATAAATTGCTCTCACTTGGATCAATAGGTGAAAGTGATTCCTCTTGAACCTCAGTTGAGCGATCAAGTACAGCTCTATCATCCATTTCACACAAAGGTTCTCCCCTACTAGGAAAATCACTTTCAAGAAATGTCACATCACATGATTCTATCTCAAGTATAATCACATCTTGATTTTCACCTATGAACA
>NW_019236288.1:150895-161284 GCF_002742605.1 Olea europaea var. sylvestris
TTTCCTTTCCCACCTTTTAACCAATTCTTCTTATACTTAAAGATTGACGCTTTCCCAGAACTAGATTTAGCCATAAAAGCATGCCCCAAAGATTTAGCCGCACCAATGCAGTCATTGCCTAGTTCCACATGGAGGGCAACATTAACAAATGTTTTGATGCTATCATTATGAGTCTGATTGATTTTCAGATGTTCCCATTTATTAGGAAATGAGCGGATCAAAGCCTGAACTTACTACTTGTAGATTTTTAGAGAAGTAAACTCTAATTTTTATTCTATATTTACAAAGGAGTAAATTGGGATATTTATAGGAAAACCTTGACTACAAGTTGTCACTAGATCTCCTTAATTTTAGCAACAGTTGGTATAAATGGAGAGAAACACTCTTTTATTTAAACTGAAAAACAAATCAACTTAAAATCAGGAACTGATTAGGAACAAATTATAGAATTCCATACTTTCCCTCAAAATGGGAAATAGATGTGAATCATTCCCAACTTGGATGTAAATTCTTCAAACTTTATTCTTGTCTTTTGTTAAGATTTTTAACTCGTCTAGTAATCTTTTCAGCCATATTCCTTCACATATACTTTGAGCTAATGCCCTAAATTTTACTTCGGTACTACTCCTTGCTACAACAGATTACTTCTTGCTACGCCAAGTGACCAAGTTGCCCCATACATAAGTGCAATAACCTGTGGTGGATCTCCAGTCTGTAATGGAACCTGCCCAATCTGCATCTGAGTAGACTTCAACTTCCTTACTCATTAATTTCTGAAAGAAAAGTCCTTTATCTAGAGTCTTTTTCAAGTATCGAAGGATTTAATAAATTGCTTCAAGATGTTCTTCATTGGGTTTGTTCATGAATTGACTTACAACACTAACTGGAAAACCTATATCAGGTCTTGTGTGAGATAGATAAATGAGTTTTCCTACAAGTTGTTGATATTTTCATGTGTCAACTAGAAGACTTTCTTCCTTAAATCTAATTTTATAATTTGATTCCATCATAGGGTTAGGGGGCTTGCATCCTAACATTCCAGCTTCTTTCAGTAGGTCCAAAATGTACTTACGTTGGAAACCAACTTTCCTTTCTTCGAACGAGCCACTTCCATGCCTAGAAAGTATTTAAGTTTCCCTAGGTCTTTAATGTCAAATTCTTTAGCAAGGACCTCCTTTAAACAATTTATTCCTTCTGTATAATCTCCTGTCACAATAATTTCGTCTACATAGAAAATGAGGATGGAGATCTTCCCATTAGAAAAGAATTTTGTGGACGAGGTATGATCGGCCTATCCCTAAGAATACCCATGCTTTTTGACTGCTTTTGAGAACTTGTCAAACCAATCTTTTGGAGATTGCTTGAGACCATACAAAGATTTTTGAACCTTGCAGATTTTGTTAACATTATTTTTTGTTTCAAAGCCGAGTGAAATTTTCATGTACACTTCATCTTCCGAATCGCCATTGAGAAAAGCATTTTTTAAGTCCAATTGATAGAGAGGCCAATCTAAATTCACTGCTAAGGATAGCAATACCCATACAGTACTGAGTTTGGCAGCATGAGCAAAAGTCTCTTAGTAATATATGCCATATGTTTGAGTGAAACCTTTAACAACAAGCCTTGCTTTATATCGATTTATAATCCCATCAAGATTATACTTGACAGTAAAAATTCAATTACATCCCACTAGTTGTTTCCCTTCTGGTAAATTTGAAAGTTCCCATGTTCCGTTTCTTCTTAAAGCACTGATTTCTTCTCCAATGGATTGGCAGCCCACCATTCTGGTTTTCTTAGAGCAACATGAACTCTATGTGGTATTTCTACATTGGACAGATTAGTAACAAATGCTCGATATTTTGGTGATAAACCATCATAAGATACAAAATTGTATATAGGATGCTAAGTACATGATCTCATACATTTCCTTATTGCAGTAGGAACGTCAAGATCATTATTGACAGTAATATTTGTTTTTAGTTTCAATAGAACCAGATTGGATTCATGGTTTTCCATAGAAAGTATGTGGGTCTCTATCTCATTTTAGGGTCTTTTAATTTTTGAATAAACACGTAGCTCTTTGCCAGTTACAGGTTCAGAATGGACTGGGATGACATTCATAGATAATAAAATTTTCTATTTATGGGTAAATAACATTTGTAGTTAGGGATGTCAAACGGGTCGAGCGGCTCGTCGGCTCGGCCACTCGGCTCGTCAAAACCCTACTCGTGGGCAACTCGGGCTCTTCAAATGACGAGCCCGAGCCGAGCAAGGCTTCAATTCCCTGCTCGGCTATATCGAGCCCACAAGCGGCTCGGCTCGTGGGCTCGTCAAAAAATATTAATTTTTTTTTAAAAAAAATTGTCCAAAACGTGCAATTTACCAAAAAAAATTAAAAAAATAAAAAAATCATGAGCTCACGAGCCGCTAGTGAGCTCGGCTCGGCTCAGCTCGACCCGCGAGCTCGTGGCTCGTGAGCTCACGAGCTCGTGGACGAGCTCGTGGGCCGAGCCACGAGCTCAGCTCGCCACGAGCCCGAGTCGAGCGCGTGGGTTAAAGGGCTAAGCCGGCTCGGCTCGACCCATTGTCATCACTATTTGTAGCCTTTTTTAGTGGGAGAGTAACCAAGAAAGATACGCTTGACGACTTTTGGGTCAAGTTTGCTTCAGTGTTGCTCATGGATATGTACAAATGCCTGACAACCAAATATTTTTAATTTTATCAATGACGTAATTGGTAAATCTAGTAGGAAAGGAGAAAAATTGATTAGGTGTTTGGAAATTTAGAACTCTTGATGGATTCTATCATTGAGGTATGTGGCAGTGAGGACCGCTTCTTCCTAAAAATGTTTAGGGACATTTGAACATAATAGACCTAGCCACTTCCGAAATATGTCTATTTTTCCATTCTGCCAACCCATTTTGTTGGGGTGTGTCCATACATGAGCTTTGATGAATTATCTCATTCCTATCAAGATACTCGTGAAGTATAGAATTGAAATAGTCTTTGGCATTATCGGTTCTAAACACACTAATTTTTGTTTGGCGTTGAGTTTGAATCATGCTAGCAATTTTTTTAAAAATAGGGCCAACCTTTGATTTTTCTTTCATTAGGTATATCATATTTATCCTAGTATAATCATCAATAAATAACACAAATCACCGAGGGCCCATGATATTTATGACTCTAAACAATGTCCCAAATGTACTCGACTCATTACTTCATGATATTTTATGTGTTATACTAGGTTATATTGTGGATCCATTTCGTAGTTTCTATAAATAATAACACGTGCTCTACTAGCTTTCCCTCTAAGGATTGTAAAAAACGGCATAAATCTAATTATATCTGATCAAACACAAAAATTGAAACTAGTTTCAATGGATCACATAACCTAAACAAGATCCACATCACTCATGAACGTATAGAAAATGTTGTATATCAAACACTTACGGAGTATTTTTCATTTAAAAAATGAGAGCACCTAAAAAATAACTCCCGCTTTGCAAATACGACTTAACAAATATTCTTGATTTTTATAAAAATTTTCAAAATTTAATAAAATCCAAAAATAAAAAATATTTTTTACTATCTAAAAGTTATTTTAATTTCATAAAAAGAATAAAAAAATATTTGCGGGATCAATTTGCGATATTCTAAATTGAATTTGGAATAATCAACTTCAAAAAAAAAAATTTGGGACCAACATACAACTTTTCAAGTTGGTATTGGAATAAACAAAATCCAAAAATAGTTTTGGGACTAACATGCAATTTTCCAAATTGCATTTGGAATATTGGAGGGACTACTGTGCAATTTTTTAAAACAAATTTGGAATTAAATCACCTCCACAGCAATAGTTTCATTTTTTCTTTTTTCCTTTTTTGGTTATTGTTCATCGTCCAAAATAAGGACGGTTTTTTTTTTTTTTTAAGATTTCATCCAAAACTTTGGGAAGCCATTACTTCTTCAATTCAAGGCCAAATTTTATATTCTTTATACCATTGAAAAGGTTTTGAGAAGATCTATTCAACCATACCAAAAGGACAATAAAACTTAATATACAAGAAGTTACCATGCAATGAAGTTTCCCAAAATACAAAACCAAACAATGTAAAAAAATCCAAATATGTTCTCACATAATGTCATGAACATATGGTATAAATTTCATGAATTGCTTGTCTTCTACACTGCCTTGTA
Organism: Olea europaea var. sylvestris; assembly: GCF_002742605.1. Taxonomy (NCBI): domain Eukaryota; kingdom Viridiplantae; phylum Streptophyta; class Magnoliopsida; order Lamiales; family Oleaceae; genus Olea; species Olea europaea. Next base: position 155,096 of record NW_019236288.1, read on the forward strand.
CTCACTCCTTGATCGAAGATTCGATCACAAATGAAGGAATTTGATAGACACAATTCAAGAACCAATTTAGAGATGATATACTTCCAAAATCAAGTCATCACCCTCATGTATTTTTCTCTCTATGTTACCATACGAATTTTGCATTTGTACTTCTCATATTCTTTGTTATGGGAGTTGTATATGGGAGTTGTGGATTATGGAAAATTAGGTTTCAAATTCAATTTTCTTAACTTCTCCTTTCAACAACACTCTCATACAATTTGGTTCGGGTCATCCCATAAACTCATTTTTTTTTCCAATATCTTCCACTTGAACATGATGGGCTTGACCTAATTCTAATATAATATCAATTATATTTATCTCAACATCTCTAAGTTCATATAAATAAATAGATCGTGTGACCAGTGAGTTAATTTAAGAGCATACAATACTTTTTACCTTTTAAGGATATATAGCAGCTCTACTAGAAGATAAATTAGTGCATTAATCATATTTCGTTAATAGAAAATACGTGCACGCAAATATGGGTGGGCATAATTATATTCCGTTATTATTCACGTCTCATGGTTTTTAAGTTGTTATTCTCCTAGTATGTACGTGCACGTATTTTCTATTGATGGAATATAATTAATGCAATAATAATAATAATAATAATAATAATAATAATAATAATAATAATAATAATAATAATAATAATAATAATAATAGCCAGGAAAAAAGAGCACGTCTTTGACATGCATAAATTCTTAAGGAGTAAAATCCATGTCAAATAAAGATGAAAATGCATATCAATCTATAAGGATTTGTGCAACTCCTATTAATAAGGTAGACTTTTAATATGGAAATTCAAAATCTTAATAGGACATGAAAATCTATTAAACTCCAACGAACAATTCGATCCAATTACGGCCCAACAGCTGAGTATGTAAATTTTAAAATTGATTTACTCAAACGAGTCACCATTTGTTGAAACTTGTTATGGAATAAATTCCACGTTGAATAAAGATAAAAATATAGACCAATCTATAAGAGTTTGAACTGTTTCTCTTAATAAACTTAACTTCTTAAGATGGACCTCAAATCGTAATATGAATGATACATATCTTCGCCCCCAGGGCACATCCGAGTTGGTGGATCAATCACCTTTGGCGCGCTCGCAACGTCAGCGTGGAGAGTTCGATTCCTGATGGGAACCTGTGATCCAATAAAGGGGCAATTTATTGGTGGATCAATCATTATGGAAGAAAGCTCTCTTGAGGCCAGGAGTTTAGACCGGGTGGGAACCTGTGATCCAACAAGGGCACAACCTGCGGTTTACCTCCGCTAGTCACTGAGGGCCCGATGGCTAGGGGTCCAGGATTTAGTCTGGCGAAGCTGGGACACCTGGGTGTCAAAAAAAAATGATACATATCTTCATGCAGATCTTTGAAAGATGTTGGCATTAAATATTAGCCCTATCAAGATTAATGGAAATATATGGCAAACCTAACACCATAATTGAAACAACTTTTCTCAAAATTTATAACTAATAGGAGAGATGCAATATTAATACGGGATAATACCAAAAAAAAGATCCAAAATTAATTCTGAAAGGAAAGAAATAAGATAAACTTTATTTCCTACTAGGAAACATTTATTTTAACTCTATCTTTTCTAGTTGTCATTATCTTTTTTAGGTATAGTTGTGATAGGACTTTTATTTTTTATTTAATTAGGACTATAGTTTTTTTATTGGTTAGAATAAGAGTTTTAATTAGAATAGAATTTATTAGTTTCCTTATTTTAGACTCCTTTTATTAGTAAGATCTGGAGATAATTTTGCCTATATATAAAGGCTTTGTACACTTTTTTAGAATTTTCAATTTCATTATCCGATTCTTGATTAATAAACTATTTTAGTTTTCTCGTTTATTGGTAGATTCTATTTATTTGGTGGATTTCAAATAATTATCACGTCTGTTCAAGTGAAATTCGACCAAACACTCAATCGTGTGTTACGAACTAGATAATTTTATTTTATTCACATTTTCGTCCTACGTCAGGTGATATCAGAGCCATATTTTCTGTCTCTATATCTTTAATTTATAACATGGGTGACGTACCAGTTACTAGGGCAAATTTAGATGCAACAAATCGACGGATTGATAAGCGGTTTGACAATCTTACTATTATGATTGAAGAGATTCGTCAACTCTTTTTACAGAGTGTTAGGAGTAATGGGCAAGAAAGAACAACTGGCAATCAAAAATAAACGGATTACTGAGCTTGTATTTCGAAGAGAAAATAACACGAGACTTGTAGTAGAAAAAAAGCAAATCGGATGTCAGAGATAAAGAAGAGAAAGATGAAGAATATATGGATAAAATTTGTGGAAAAGTCCATGGTGATTACATATGTAATGTAGAGAAAGTCTTGTGTTCATCAAAGCAGGAAGATTTAACTCATCATGAAAAGATTTTTTCGGCTAATGATGTTATTTGCAGTCAGACCATAGATAGTTGCTGTGGTGAGAATTTAATCATAAAGAAGCTAGTGCATCATCCGAATCTACCAAACAAACCATGTTCGGATCCATATCCAATTGAACCAATTGAGAAGGGTTCGTATATTTAGCTGACTCAAATTTGTAAGGTACCTTTGTCAATTGAGACTTGTCACAAATCAGAAGATATTTGTGATTTTGTTCAGTTGAATGGGTATGATACTCTACTAGACAGATCGTGGCAAATTAATGTGGATGACATACATAAGGGTAGAGTGAATACCTACAAGTTCAAGTGGAAGGATAAAAGATTACAACAGAGAGGACACATGAAGCTTCTAAAGTGGAAGGAAGAGATTTCCCGACCATTAAAAATTCTATCAATGAGTTTTCCTTCATTAAGCCTCTGTATCCTGATGACAACTCAGGGTCGAGTTGTTTGGAAGTGAAAGAGAATAATATGGGACAATACCAAAAGAAGATCCAAAATCAATTCGGAAAGGAAAGAAATAAGATATACTTTATTTCCTACTAGGAAACATGTGTTTTAACTCTATCTTTTCTAGTTGTCTTTATCTTTTTTAGGTATAGTTGTGATAGGACTTTTATTTTTTACTTAATTAGGACTATAGTTTCTTTATTGCTTAGAATTAGATTAAAATTTATTAGTTTCTTCACTTTAGACTCCTTTTATTAGTAAGATTAGGAGATAATTTTGCCTATATATAAAGGCTTTGTACACTTTTTTAGAATTTTCAATTTCATTATTCGATTCTTGACTAATAAATTGTTTTAGTTATCTCATTTATTGGTGGATTATAATATTTATTTGGTGGATTTTAAATAATTATCACGTTCATTCGAGCGAAATTCGAGCAAACACCCATTCATGTATTACGAACTTGGCAATTTTATTTTATCCACGTTTTCGTCATGCGTCAAATATAATGGAAGAAATATCTTCCATAAACTCAGCAAACAAATCACCATGATCTTAGCACTGTGATCTGATATTTCCAGTATGAATTACTCACTCATTGTAATTAAATTAGTTTGGAGCATAGATAGGGATTTACTTTTACTGTATGCACTATAATAGCTCATTCTTATATACAGCATCCATATCAATCTGCAATGATCTGCCCGACAGAATATGACATCAATCCATCTAAAAAACATCACAAATAACTTCTTATTTGTAATAAGTCCCCATTGATAAAGGTACCTAACAAATTTTAGACACATGAATAGATGAGCCCTTCTTAATTTAACCGATCTGATAAGCAGTTGGATATGGTTCAATTGGCAACTTCAGATGATCTGCTAGCTTTTTAGCTATCAAATTTTCACAACTGTGATTGTCTATGATTAGATAATAAACAACATCACTGACTGGCACTTGGCCTGAAGGATCTTCCTACGATGAGTCAACCCTTTTTGCTGGCAAAATGAGAATTTCGTGTATTATTCCTCTGTCTCTTCCTCATCATCTCCATACTTCTGATCATCATCCCGTCATTAACTTTATCTACTACAAGTACTTGTCTTCATTCAGGAAACTCATTCAATTTATGTTCTAGCTTTTCGTATTTATAATACTACCCAACAGCAGATTTTGGGTACATGTTAAATGCTGCCTGACTAGTCGACTTGTCTCCAGTTATTGCCCATTTTGGTGTTGTTGCATTGTTGGTTGTTGGTGGTTTAGTTGCGATTTAGGACGGACATGACCCTTTTGGTACCATTCGATTTCTATCATCTGAATTTTTTCTAAATGGTGGAGGATGATGTATTGGCCATGCAAGCAATGATTCGACACAGATGCCATCTCCCTAGAATTTATTAGATAATGAATGGTTGATCCCCATCTTGTCCCGAATCTCGTACTTTAATCACCTTACATACCATGTAATATGATAATCATCAGCCTCCTTTATATAGACAGCCAACGAACGACTTCCTAGCCTACAATCCAAAAACTATCGATACAAGGCCTGCATATAGTCTTTAAGAAGAAATCATTGTTGCAATATATTCTTTCATCATGATCCAATCCCTCGTGGGTGGTCGCGTCAGCCTATAACATCCATCAGAATTCCATGTATGTTGTTAATATGTTTGATTTTGATCGATCGATATTTGAACTATTTCTGGGTGAATCGAAAGTAGTCACAATTAGTGGTTATCATAATTGAGTGGCCATTGAGGCTTCTGGTAAAGATTTCCAATTCTAAAGTGGAGTAATGCTCTTGTTTACGTTGTTTGTAAATTGTTATTTCATTGAGGCATTTTTTACTCCTTTTTTGCCAAAGACTCCCAAACTTTTCAAGTTGACTCTGGATCAAGATGAGACTGCAACCTGCATAAGTTATTTGACAGTTAATGCGGTTTTGATCTTTGCAGGGTGTATTTGACAGGCACGGTGATACTAACCTTGATCATGGAGTGACAGCAGTACGATATGGATCATGTAAGGGTTTGGATTACATCATTGCGAAGAACTCATGGGGTCCAAAATGGGGAAAGAAAGGGTACATAAGGATGAAGAGAAACACGGGGAGACATGAAGGTCTCAGTGGTATAAACAAATTAGCCTCTTATCCTACCAAAACCAAGTGACCTAATTAATTAAAATTTCTGTCAGTTTTTACACCACTTGTCATTGCTTCATTTGTATGCTATTTTGGTACATATGTTGTTTAGGAAATATTTGATTATTATGAAATAAGGATGTTATATATGTGCTTAACATCTCACTTCTGAAGCCTAATGATGTAGCCCAACCTATTTACATGGTTTGGTCCATATGGTGGAATGTGACCCGGTTTGGCCCTTTGTGTTCAATCTCGAATTTACTTAAAAATAGTCTTTGATGGACGGCTAAGATGATGCCACCTGCTGCTGGCTAAACCGTTTTATGCATTGTGACTTTTTATATTCCATCTCTCTCTTATTATAGTTTCATTGTTCTTTGGTGAGTAGTAATTCTTAGTTACTTGGGTGTAATATGTTGAGGGTAAGGACTTAAAGTCGAGTGATTCTTGAGCCTCTGATTCCTATATTTTTGACATACTTTGTTGGATTCTAGTGGATTAGAGCGATAGCCACTTAGGTGGATTCTCAACATGGTAATTAGCCCATTCTTGGGTAAAAATTTGGGCTTTCGAGCGAAAAATCCTTGTGTTCTCTTTGTTTGATGTGTTCGATTTAATTTTGGAACATAAAATACCGACAGTGGTATCAGAGCTGCTCGATTTGTGTAGAAAGCCTTCGATCTAAATAATTCTGGTGCTCTTGGTGGCCAAAACCCTAGATCTTCACAGATCTGCACTTTTAAAGGTTTGATCTTCATTAATTTCTGAGCAAGTAAAATAGTCTAGTATTCACTATTTTAAACTGTGATCTGAGACGTGTTGGTAACAAGTTTTTAACCCTATCACCTTCTATGATTTCTTTTAATCTTTACACTCTTGCATAACCCGAGAATCTGACAGGACAAGGTTTAACAGTTTCTTCAAGATTGCTATCTATATGTGATTTGGAGACTTGTATTCCGCGATTGGATTATTTGTTCCTCACTTGTCTTTTTTTATTATTTCATGTGTGTGTGTGCGGACATCATTGCACGCTATCACTCACTGTGTGCCTATCTTTGTAAATAAACTATGTTTTCAATTTTGTGTGCTTCAAGTTTTACACTGAATTTT
>NW_019236288.1:163802-165887 GCF_002742605.1 Olea europaea var. sylvestris
GGTATAGAAGTTACCAAAAATAGAAGGACTGAGCAAGATGAAATTGCATGGAGCACGATTTTCTTGCATTTATCTGATAGTGTGATTAGAGAGATAGGAAAAATAAAGATTGCTGCAGAAATTTGGGCAAAACTTGATTCTCTTTATCAAATTAAGACTCTTCCCAATAAATGTTACTTGTGGAAGCAATTTTTCAATTTTAAATTTGACCCTAACTGTGATCTTGAAGTTAATCTTGATAGATTTAATAAACTCTCTCAAGATATCAGTAATAGTGGTGAAACCTTATCTGATGATCAAAAATATGTGGCCTTACTATCATCTTTACCTGAAAAATATAAAGAAGTGAAACATGCACTTGAATATGGGAGAACCTATATTATTGTTCATGACATTGTTACTTCTTTAAGGAATAAGGAACTTGAACAAAAGAGTGATTCAAAAACCTCCATAACTGGAGGGGGTTATAATATAAAAGGTACAAATTTCTTCAAGAAGAACAATAATCAATTCATGAATAAAAATTTTGGGAAACCAAAAGAATAATCTAATACCTCTTAAAAGGGTAAATCCAAATTTAATAAGAACAACAATAAGGCTAAAGGTAGGAAATGTTACATTTGTGGTAAAATGGGACAAAAAAATGAAATTAAGGTTAGGGGTGGGTTGCTATAACTTACGAAAAAAGTTGCAGCCTCAAATGGACAAGTCTATGTGACCTGTCAACATATAGTCAAAGATGACTGGATACTAGATTCTGGATGTACATTCCGTTTGTCACCCTATAAAGAGTACTTCACTGAACTTTTGAAACAAATGACGGACAAGTAATAATAGAAAATAATTTTTCATACAAAATTAAAGGAATTAGAAAGATTGTTTTAAAACTAGAAAATGGGAATGTACTAACTTTAAACAAAACTAGATACATTCCAAACTTAATGAGGGAACTTAATCTCTTTAGGCACACTTGATGATGAAGGTTTTAATAAAATAATAAATAAAGGTGTTTTGATGCTTCAAAATAATTTTGCAAATGACATTCAAGTAGAAAAATCAAATGGGATATATGTCTTGAAAGCTATACATAAGAATCAATTTATTGCTGCATCAATCTTCCTATCTGATAAATCTAAAATATGGCATAAAAGTTTGGGACACATAAGTGATAAAAACTTGCATGTCCTTAAGTAACAAGATATTTTAAGAAATAATAAAATTGAAAAAAATGTCCTTTTGTGAACAATCTATCTATGGAAAGCAGAAAAAACAACATTTTTCTACTAGTACCCATAAATTAAAATATGTTCTTGATTACTTGCATGATGATCTATGGGGACCAGCTTGTGTGAGTACTTACTATAGCTTTAAATATTATCTCCTGATTGTTGATGATTTTTCAAGAAAAAATTAGGTCACATTCTTGAAAAACAAATCTGATACTTTTCAAAACTTTGTTTCTTGGAAAATTCTTGTTGAAAATAAAGTTAACGAAAATGTTAAAGCCCTTAGAATTGATAATGCCCTTGAGTTTTGCATTGAAGATTTTGATAAATTCTTTAATGATAATGGAATTCTTAGACATAGGACTGTCACTTATACCCGCACAATAGAATGAGCCAGTGGAAAGAATGAATAGGACCTGCTAGAAAGAGTTAGGTGCTTGTTAATAAGTTCAGGTTTTCCAAAGTTGTTTTGGGAAGAAGTTGTTAAAACCGCCTCATATTTGATAAATAAATGTCCTACTAAATCCCTGAATTATGACACTCTTGATCATGTTTGGAATGGTCATTATATTGATTATTCCAAACTTAAAATTTTTGGTTGTGTTGCTTATGTACATCAAAATGAAGGAAAACTTTAGCCAAGATTTGTAAAACATGTTTTCTCAGGATATGGTGAAGGTGTCAAAGGATATAGGATCTGGTTGAGTGAGCAGGGAGGATATAGAGTTGTAATAAGTAGAAATGTTGTCTTTAATGAGTTAGCTATGCCATGTATTAAAGAAAAATCAGTTGCTAACGCACAAAATGATCAAAACAAAAATTTTATGCAAACTGAACTTTTCCCAACTGACTTAAATCT
>NW_019236289.1:0-2127 GCF_002742605.1 Olea europaea var. sylvestris
TCTCTTCTTTTATCTTCTTAATCTCAGTGATGTCGAGATCAACTTTGATTTATTTTATTACTTCGAATTTGTGTAGCTAAATCTTAATTAGCAAGGACAATGACGATTTTTTTTATTTATACTTAATGATTTTTAAATACTTGATTACTATTTGAATGGTTAAAAGGTAAATTGTAGCACTAGTAGCAAACATCGTAAAGTTATGATTAATTTGGGTGATCCTTGATTGAATGTTCTATCTTTGATTGTATGTTTGCTTATTCACAACTTTCTTAAAGATATATAGGATATTCAAACATAAAAATAGGTTTAACCCTACTCGAGAGATATCGTTAAAAACATTAGTCATCAATTCAAGCTAATCGTGGTCAATTACGGGAAGTTGAGGTTTAAAGTGGAAAAACATAGATGGAGTCATGTCCTGATGCTCTCATATCAGAAATCTTCTCCAAGAATTGTGATCAAGCTTTAGTTTAATGTAGGTAATTTTTAGTTTAAAAATCAAATTTCATCCCCAAAATTTGGTTAATTTTAGGATTAGATTTAATTGATTTCCTAGCCAGATAGAGCGAACAATACTCTACTCACTCTTTATTATTTAGAGAAAATTGCAGCAGCGGTCCCTAACCTTTTAATTTTTGCAAACTTTATCCTAACCTTTATTTTATGTCAACAAAGGTCCCTAACCTTTCATAAATATGCACCCGAGGTCCATCTGGGCGGAAACTGTCCAAAAATTGTCAGTTGACTGAAAAATTCCTTGAACTATTTGCTACTACGACGATTTTATTGGATGGTGATACCTTTTTGGACGATGTTTTTGAACAGTGTTTTGGACAATTTTATTGAATGTTGATTTCTTAATTTTTCCGGTCAACTGACGGTGTTTTGGACTATTTCCGTCCAAATGGACCTCAGGTACATATTTATGAAAAATTAGAAACCTTCGCTGGCACAAAATGAAGATTATGGTAAAGTTTGCTACAAAAAAAAGTAAGGGATTGCTATTGTAATTTTCCCTATTATTTATCCATGATACCATGCACTTGTGGATTTCAAGCGATAATTGCCTAAGTTACAAATTATAATTCATGATACCAAATTCCTCTTTTTAATCAACTCTATAATATGCACAATATTTATAAAATGATGAAAGTCTAGTATTTTTTTTTTTTTTTTTTAATCATATTGCATATATGCACTATGACTAATGTATGCACAATATTTTTAAAAGATCTTAAACAGCACCAAAGAGAATACTTTTATTTATTTAAATTAATAAAAAGTTAAACCTTTAAGAAATTTATGTTATCTTACATGTCCTATTGCTTGGAAAATTCAACTTCTCGTGTTCTGTTGACCACTTATCCTTTTTAAGAGATACCTGACTAAAGCAAAGAGTCCACCAGATATTATATATTTCAATTCAAGTTGTCGAATATATATTACCTCATACTACATAGGAAAAAGAAAGACAATGTACTCACACATACATATAGAAATGATCTTCTAAATATCGATGTTTAATTTACATTAAGCATCGATGATATGACATATCATTAATTAGTGAATAAATTAATAATAGTTCTGCGAATTTAATAGTTCAACAAAATTCCAATAAGAGTCGAAGGAATTCTATATATTCCATCATTTCACTATTAAAATCACCATCCACAGTGTAAAAAAGAAGCATCAATAATTGAAAATACATAAAGAGCCTCCTCACTAAATCCATGGTACAATTTTAGCATGAGTGAAACGATAAAGACGCTGAGAGATGGCGGTGCTGCTGCTGCTGATGGCGGTGGTGGTGGCTGTGACTAGTGGTTTCTTTCTCAATCCGCCACCGAATATGAAGAAAATCATCGACTGAACATGGCAGTCTAAGAGGGCCTGTTGTGTGGTAGCCATATACCTCTCGAGCTTCATCAAGAAGCCTTTGAAATAGAGGATGATATAAATATGAAATTGGGATTACAAATCTTTGAAAAATTCCTCCATCTTCATTATCATCTGCTAATCCCACTTCCACTGCCACCCACCCTTTCTTCACCTTAACCTTCTTCTCCTCTTGCATATTGCAAGAATAAAAGTACGTGTATCGAGAGAGAGAGAGAGAGAGAGAGA
>NW_019236290.1:0-2127 GCF_002742605.1 Olea europaea var. sylvestris
TGACGAAATTGCCCCCGGCGCGATTTTTGTTTCCGATCAAGCTGTCGAATTTGAGCCCATTCCGACACCGTCGCGAAAAATGATGACATTGCCGTCGGCGGGATTTTTGTTTCCGATATACCGGTCAAATTTGAGCCCATTCCGACACAGTCGCGAAAAATGACGAAATTGCCCCTGGCGCGATTTTTGTTTCCGATCAAACTGTCAAATTTGAGCCCATTCTGACATCGCCGCGGAAAATGACGAAATTGCCCCCGGCGCGATTTTTGTTTCCGATCAACCTGTCGAATTTTATCCCATTCCGACACCGTCGCGAAAAATGACGACATTGCCGTCGGCGTGATTTTTGTTTCTGATCAACCGGTCAAATTTGAGCCCATTCCGACATCGCCGCGAAAAATGGCGAAATTGCCCCCGGCGCGATTTTTGTTTCCGATCAAACTGTCAAATTTCAGCCCATTCCGACATCGCCGCGAAAAATGACGATATTGCCGTCGGCGCGATTTTTGTTTCCGATCAACCTGTCAAATTTGACCACATTCGAACACCGTCGAGGAAAACGACGAAACTGCCTCAGGCGCGATTTTTGTTTTCGAACAACCTGTCAAATTTGAGCTCATTCCGACACCGTCGTGAAAAATGACGAAATTGTCCCCGGTGCGATTTTTATTTCCGATCAACCTGCCGATTTAGAGGCCATTCCGACACCGTCGTGAAAAATGACGAAATTGTCCCCGGTGCGATTTTTATTTCCGATCAACCTGCCGATTTAGAGGCCATTCCGACACCGTCGTGAAAAATGACGAAATTGTCCCCGGTGCGATTTTTATTTCCGATCAACCTGCCGATTTAGAGGCCATTCCGACACCGTCGTGAAAAATGACGAAATTGTCCCCGGTGCGATTTTTATTTCCGATCAACCTGCCGATTTAGAGGCCATTCCGACACCGTCGTGAAAAATGACGAAATTGTCCCCGGTGCGATTTTTATTTCCGATCAACCTGCCGATTTAGAGGCCATTCCGACACCGTCGTGAAAAATGACGAAATTGTCCCCGGTGCGATTTTTATTTCCGATCAACCTGTCAAATTTGAGTCCATTCTAACACCGTTGCGAAAAATGACGAAATTGCCCCTGGCGCGATTTTTGTTTCCGATCAATCTGTCAAATCTGAGCCCATTCCTACATCGGTGCGAAAAATGACGAAATTGCCACCGGCGCGATTTTCGTTTCCGATCAACCGGTCAAATTTGAGCCCATTCCGACACCGTCGCGAAAAATGACGACATTGCTGTCGGCGCAATTTTCGTTTCCGATCAACCGGTCGAATTTGAGCCCATTCCGACACCGTCGTGGAAAATAACGAAACTGCCCCCGGCGCAATTTTTGTTTCCGAACAACCTGTCAAATTTGAGCCCATTACAACACCGTCGCGAAAAATGACGAAATTGCCCCCGGCGTGATTTTTGTTTTCGATCAACCTGTCAAATTTATGCCCATTCGGACACCGTGGTGAAAAATGACGAAAGTTCCCCCGGTGCGATTTTTGTTTCCGATCAACCCGTCAAATTTATTCCCATTCCGACAACGTGGTGAAAAATGACGAAAGCTCCCCCGGTGGGATTTTTGTTTCCGATCAGCCTGTCGAAATTGAGCCCATTCCGACACCGTCTCGAAAAATAACGAAATTGCCGTCGGCGTGATTTTTGTTTCCGATCAACCTGCCTAATTTCTGCCCATTCCGACACATCGCCAAAAATAACGAACTTGCCCCCGGCGCAATTTTTGTTTCCGACCAACTTGTCGAATTTGAGCCCATTCTGACACCGTCGCGAAAAATGACGAAATCGCCCCCGGCGCAATTTTTGCTTCCAGTCAACCAACCAAATTTCAGCCCTTTCCAACACCGTCGCGAAAAATGACGAATTTGCCCTTGGCGTGATTTTTGTTTCCGATCAACCTGTCAAATTTGAGCCCACTCCGACAAAGTCGCGAAAAATGGCGAAATTGCCCCTGGCGCGATTTTTGTTTCCGATCAAACTGGAAAATTTGAGCCCATTCCGACATCGCCGCAAAAAATGACGAAATTGCCCCCGGCGCGATTTTTGTTTCCGATCAACCTGTCGA
>NW_019236291.1:0-2127 GCF_002742605.1 Olea europaea var. sylvestris
CATTTTTAATCAAGTCCTATTTGCAATGTCAATTGTAGTTCGCAAAAACAATTCTTAAGAAAATCAGTAACAATAAGAAATGCCGATACTGACGCAAGTTGCTGATGTGTTCCAGCCGCATATTAATCAAGTTTCTTCTAGCTTCTTCCAGCCGAAATTGTTGAATTTCATTTTCTTAATGTAGGAGAATCTACATGCATGGATGAAGAAGAAAATTTGAATTAAAACTCTCTACCTTTTTACGGCCACAACTTCAATTGCTTAATGGAGAAGAAACATCTATACAAGAAGATAATTTGAAATGAAATTCTCTAGCCGCAATCCTTGATTGATTTTTGGCCACAAGTTTATGACGTTTGTAGCCAAGATTTTTCTATAAATATGAGCTACCATAAAGAGAATGAGGATGTCCCATGAGAGGAAGAAAAATAGGATAGAGAAGAGAGAAAAAAGAGAGAGATTAGAGATACTCTTTTTGAGAGGTTTTTTTTAGTTTGTAAACTCCGTTGTAAATTCTATTCAAATAGAAATAGAATTGTTTTTCCCTCTTTTATTCTCTTCTCGTGATCGGAGAATCACAACAAGTGGTATCAGAGCCAGGTTCATCAATTAACCCTCATAGTTTTTGATAAAGTTTTTGCAAGTCAAGATGTCAATGGAGGAATCTTCATCGGGAGCTATGATCAAACTCATTGCCGCCAATTACACACTGTGGAGGCCTCGAATGGAAGACCTCCTTAGTATTAAGGATTTGTATGACCCTTTGGAAGCTAAAGTTACAAACCCCGATCCTACCAAGGAGGCGGAGTGGAAGAAGCTAAATAGAAAAACCATCGGTCAAATTCGACAATGGATTGACAGTGTTTTTCACCATGTAGCACAGGAGACAGATGCATATGCCCTCTGGAAGATTCTGGAGGACATGTACCAAGCCAAGACCGCTCGAAACAAAGCCTTGTTGATGAGGCGTTTGGTGAATCTAAAGTTAAAGAGTGGAACTTCAATTGCTGAGCACACCAGTGAATTTCAGAACTTGGTAAACCAATTGTCATCTGTGGAGATGCCGCTTGGGGATGAAATACAAGCCTTACTATTTTTAAATTCTCTTCCTGATAGTTGGGAGATATTAGTAGTATCTCTTAGCAACTCAGCCCCTGATGGCAAACTTACCATGTCTATGGTTAAGGATGCCCTATTTAATGAAGAGGCCAGAAGAAAAGACGTAGACACGGACCAATCACATGCCCTTGTCACAGTGAACCGAAGAAGACAACAAGGAGGCGTTCGTGGCAGGGGGAGAGGCAGAAGCAAAAGTAGGGGTAGATCCATAGATGGAAGGAAGCCTACTTATAAGTACTACTATTTGGTATGGAGGGCCACTTGAAGAAGAACTGCAGAAAATTGCTACGAGAGCAAGGCCACAACAGTTTGCAGCCGAAAAATAAGGAAGGAGAGACACTAGTCACTATTTGAGGAGAGGTGGCTATCTGCTCCATCCATGAGGAGACATGTCTTCATGTCTCAAACCAAGATATTGAGTGGGTGGTAGACATTGCAGCATCTTATCACGCCACTTCACGTAGAGATTTCTTCACAACATACAAAGCCGGCGACTTTGGAGCAGTGAAGATGGGAAATACCAGTTCTTCTAAGATCGTGGGAATTGGTGATGTTCAGATACAAACGAACCTTGGGTATAAAATAACCCTGAAGGATGTTCGACATGTACCTGATCTTCGGCTAAATCTACTTTCAGGGATAGCCCTTAACAAACAGAGCCATGTCAATCAATTTAGCAATGGCACATGGAAAATGATGAAAGGTTCCATGGTTGTCGCTCAAGGAATATATGTGGCACTTTATACAAGACTCATATGAAAATGTATGTGGATAGCCTCAACATAGCAGAACGTGAACCTTCTCAAAATTTGTGGCACCAAAGACTTGGTCACATGAGTGAAAAGGGATTGTCTACTTTGACAAAGAAGGAGCTAATCACAATTGCCAAGGAAGCTGCGCTGGATCCTTGCAGTCACTATCTATTTGGTAAGCAACATAGAGTCTCCTTCAATTTCTTTTCTACGAGACGATCAGAGTTGCTCAATCTAGTACACTCTGATGTTTGTG
>NW_019236292.1:0-2127 GCF_002742605.1 Olea europaea var. sylvestris
GTTTGGGCCTCCGAATAATTAATTTTCGTATTAATTATGTCCGGTTGAAGAAGTGCTGGACAGAAAATTAACAAAGAAAAACCACACCAGGAACAATTTTCTCATTTGTCGCGACGGTGTCGTAACGCTCAAAAATTCGGAAGGTTGATTGGAAACTGCCCGTGAAATTGGACTCAGGGCACAGACCCGAGATCACGGGATTTTAGCGAAGTTCCTTCGTTTGGGGCTCCGAATAATTAATTTCCGTATTAATTATGTCAGGTTGAAGAAAAGTGCTGGACAGAAAATTAATAAAGAAAAATCGCACCAGGGGTAATTTTGTCTTTTGTCGGACAGTGTCGAAATTGGTAGGTTGATTAGAAAAGGCCCGCGAAATTGGACTGGGGACACCGGCCCGGGATCACGGGATTTTAGCCAAATTCCTTCTTTCTGGCCTCCGAATAATTAATTTCCTTATTAATTCTGTCAGGTTGAAGAAGTGCTAGATAGAAAATTAAACAAGCAAAATCTCACCGGGGGTAATTTTGTCATTTGTCGCGACGGTGTCGAAATGGGCCGAAATTGTGCAGGTTGATTGGAAATGGCAAGCGAAATTGGACTCGGGGCACAGACCCGGGATCACGGGATTTTGTCCAAATTCCATCGTTTTGGCCATAGAATAATTAATTTCCTTATTAATTATGTTAGGTCGAAGAAATGCTGGTCAGAAAATTAACAAAGAAAAACCGCGCCAGGGGCAATATTGTCATTTGTCGCGACTGTGTTGGAATGGGTCGAAATTTGGTAGGTTTATTGGAAACGGCCCACGAAATTGGATTCAGGGAACAGACCCGGGATCATGGGATTTTAGCCAAATTCCTTCGTTTGGGCCTTCGAATAATTAATTTTCGTATTAATTATGTAAGGTTGAAGAAGTGTTAGACAGAAAATTATCAAAGAAAAACCGCACTAGGGGCAATTTTGTCATTTGTCGCGATGGTGTCGGAATGGATCGAAATTTGGCAGGTTGAGTAGAAACGGACCGCGAAATTGGACTCGGGGCACAGACCCAAGATCACGAGATTTTAGCTAAATTCCTTTGTTTGGGCATCCGAATAATTAATTTCCGTATTAATTATGTCAGGTTGAAGAAGTGCTAAGAGCAATTTCTTCATTTGTCGCGATAGTGTCAGAATGGGCCCAAATTTGGCAGGTCGATTAGAAACGACCCTAGAAATTGGACTCGGGGCACAGAGACGGGATCACGGGATTTTGGCCAAATTCCTTCTTTCTGGCCTCCGAATAATTAATTTCCTTATTAATTCTGTCAGGTTGAAGAAGTGCTAGATAGAAAATTAAACAAGCAAAATCGCACCCAGGGCAATTTTGTCATTTGTCGCAACGGTGTCGGAATGGGCCGAAATTTTGCAAGTTGATTGGAAATGGCTAGCGAAATTGGACTCGGGGCACAGACCCGGGATCACGGGATTTTGTCCAAATTCCTTCGTTTTGGCCATAGAATAATTAATTTCCTTATTAATTATGTTAGGTCGAAGAAATGCTGGTCAGAAAATTAACAAAGAAAAACCGCGCACAGGGGCAATATTGTCATTTGTCGAGACTGTGTTGGAATGGGTCGAAATTTGGTAGGTTTATTGGAAACGGCCCGTGAAATTGGATTCAGGGAACAGACCCAGGATTATGGGATTTTAGCCAAATTCCTTCGTTTGGGCCTTCGAATAATTAATTTTCGTATTAATTATGTAAGGTTGAAGAAGTGTTGGACAGAAAATTATCAAAGAAAAACCGCACTAGGAGCAATTTTGTCATTTGTCGCGATGGTGTCGGAATGGATCGAAATTTGACAGGTTGAGTGGAAACGGACCGCGAAATTGGACTCGGGGCACAGACCCAAGATCACGAGTTTTTAGCCAAATTCCTTCGTTTGGGCATCCCAATAATTAATTTCCGTATTAATTATGTCAGGTTGAAGAAGTGCTAGATAGAAAATTAAAAAAGCAAAATCACACCCGGGGAAATTTTTTCATTTGTCGCGACGGTGTCAGAATGGGCCGTAATTTTGCAGGTTGATTGGAAATGGCAAGCTAAATTGGACTCGGGGCACAGACCTGGGATCACAGGATTTTG
>NW_019236293.1:0-2127 GCF_002742605.1 Olea europaea var. sylvestris
AAATTAGACTAGCAATTTGCCAAAGACGATCGAACCCGATGTTATCATGAAATCAAAAACCACTTTTCATTGGCTCGATTCCAGT
Source organism: Olea europaea var. sylvestris (assembly GCF_002742605.1). Taxonomy (NCBI): domain Eukaryota; kingdom Viridiplantae; phylum Streptophyta; class Magnoliopsida; order Lamiales; family Oleaceae; genus Olea; species Olea europaea. The sequence goes on from NW_019236293.1 coordinate 86, forward strand.
TAAATTAGACCAGCAATTTCTCGAAGACGAACAAAGCCGATGTTATCATGAAATCGAAAGTCACTTTCATTCGCCTAATTCTAATCGAATTAGACTAGCAAGTCGCTAAAAATGAACAAACTCAAAGTTATCATGAAATCAAAACCACTTTTCATTGGCTCGATTCCAATCGATTTAGACTAGCAATTCGTCGAAAACGATTAAACCCGAAGTTATCATGAAATCAAAAACCACTTTTCATTGGCTCGATTCTAAGCCAATTAGACTAGCAATTCGCTAAAAACGAACACACCCGATGTTATCATGAAATCAAAAACTACTTTTCATTGGCTCGATTCCAATTGAATTAGACTAGCAATTCGCCGAAAATGAACAAACCCGAAATTATCATGAAATCAAAACCACTTTTCATTGGCTCGATTCCAAACGAATTGGATTAGTAATTCACCAAAAGTGACCAAACCCGAAGTTATCATGAAATCAAAAACCACTTTTCGTTGGCTCCATTCCAATCGAATTAGACCAGCAATTTCCCAAAGACAAACAAACCCGATGTTATCATGAAATCGAAAGCCGCTTTTCATTGGCCTGATCCTAATCGAATTAAACCAACAATTCGCCAAAATCGAACAAACCCGAAGTTATCATGAAACCGAAAACCACTTTTCATTGGCTCCATTCCAATCGAATTAGACCAGCAATTTCCCAAAGACGAACAAACTCGATGTTATCATGAAATCGAAAGTCACTTTTCATTGGCCTGATTCCAATCGAATTAGGCTAGCAATTCGCCAAAAACAAACAAACCCTAGGTTATAATGAAATCAAAACCACTTTTCTTTGGCTCGATTCCAATCGAATTAGACTAGCAATTCGTCGAAAATGATCAAACATGAAGTTATCATGAAATCAAAAATCACTTTTCATTGGCTCGATTCCAATCAAATTAGACTAGCAATTTGCCAAAGACGATCAAACCCGATGTTATCATGAAATCAAAAAACACTTTTCATTGGCTCGATTCCAATCGAATTAGACCAGCAATTTCTCGAAGACGAACAAAGCCGATGTTATCATGAAATCGAAAGTCACTTTCATTCGCCTAATTCTAATCGAATTAGACTAGCAAGTCTCCAAAAACGAACAAACTCGAAGTTATCATGAAATCAAAAACAACTTTTCATTGGCTTGATTCTAATCAAATTAGACTTGCAATTTGCCAGAGACGATCAAGCCCGATGTTATCATGAAATCAAAAACCACTTTTCATTGGCTCGATTCCAATCGAATTAGACCAGCAATTTCTCGATGAAGAACAAACCCGATGTTATCATGAAATCGAAAGTAACTTTTCATTCGCCTGATTCTAATCGAATTAGACTAGCAATTCGCCAAAAATGAACAAACCTGAAATTATCATAAAATCAAAACCACTTTTCATTGGCTCGATTCCAATCGATTTAGACTAGCAATTCGTTGAAAACGATTAAGCCCGAAGTTATCAAGAAATCAAAAACAACTTTTCATTGGCTCGATTCTAAGCCAATTAGACTGGCAATTCGCTAAAAACAAACATACCCGATGTTATAATGAAATCAAAAACTACTTTTCATTGGCTCGATTCCAATTGATTTGGACTAGCAATTCGCCAAAAATGAACAAACCTAAAGTTCTCATGAAATTAAAATCACTTTTCATTGGCTCGATTCCAATTGAATTAGAATAGCAATTCACCAAAAATGAACAAACCCGAAGTTATCATGAAATCAAAAATCACTTTACGTTGGCTCGATTCCAATCGAATTAGAATAGCAACTAACAAAAATCGAACAAACCCGAAGTTATCATGAAACCAAAAACCACTTTTCATTGGCTCCATTCCAATCGAATTAGACCAGCAATTTCCCAAAGACGAACAAACTCGATGTTATCATGAAATCGAAAGCCTCTTTTCATTGGCCTAATTCTAATCGAATTAGGCTAGCAATTCTTCAAAAACAAACAAACCCTAAGTTATAATGAAATCAAAACCACTTTTCTTT
>NW_019236294.1:0-2127 GCF_002742605.1 Olea europaea var. sylvestris
CTTTTTGGAAAGGTAGCGACCGTTTTGGATTGAACTCACAACTTCGTCGTGACGTATGTGGGATTTTGGCTATTTTTCGAAAGTATGAGCGCTTGCATATTTAGAACGCTTGGAGAGCCGGCGGACGAAGAGTTGAGCGTAACTTTTGCACACGGTGTCCGTTTTAGGCCCATAAGTACTTTTTGAAAATGTAGCGGCCGTTTTGGATTGAACTCACAACTTCATTGTGACGTACGAGGGATTTTGGCCATTTTTTGAAAGAATGAGCGCTTATATATTTAGAACGCTTGGAGAGTCGACGGACGAAGAGTTGAGCGTAACTTTTGCACACGGTGTCCGTTTTGGGCCCATAAGAACTTTTTGGAAATGTAGCGGCCGTTTTGGATTGAACTCACCACTTCGTCGTGACGTACCAAGGATTTTGGTGACTTTTCGAAAGAATGAGCACTTTTATATTTATAATGCTTGGAGAGTCGGGGGACGAAGAATTGAGCGTAACTTTTGCACACGGTGTCCGTTTTGGGCCCATAAGTACTTTTTGGAAATATAGCGACCGTTTTGGATTGAACTCACCACTTCGTCGTGACGTACGAGAGATTTTGGCGATTTTTCGAAAGAATGAGCACTTGCATATTTAGAACGCTTGGAGAGTCGGCGGACGAAGAATTGAGCGTAACTGTTGCACTCGGCGACCTTTTTAGGCCCATAAGAACTTTTTGGAAATGTAGCGACCGTTTCGGATTGAACACACAACTTTATCGTGACGTACGATGTATTTTGGCCATTTTTTAAAAGAATGAGCACTTGCATATTTAGAACGCTTGGAGAGTCGGCGGACGAAGAATTGAGCGTAACTGTTGCACTCGGCGACCTTTTTAGGCCCATAAGAACTTTTTGGAAATGTAGCGACCGTTTCGGATTGAACACACAACTTTATCGTGACGTACGATGTATTTTGGCCATTTTTTGAAAGAATGAGCGTTTGTATATTTAGAACGCTTGGAGAGTCGGCGGACGAAGAATTGAGCGTAACTGTTGCACTCGGCGACCTTTTTAGGCCCATAAGAACTTTTTGGAAATGTAGCGACCATTTTGGATTGAACTCACCACTTCATCGTGACGTACGAGGGATTTTGGCGATTTTTCGAAAGAATGAGCACTGGCATATTTGGTCCGCTTGCATTGTCGGCGTAAGAAAAATTGAGCGAAACTTTTGCACCCGGTGTCAGTTTTGGGCCCACAAGTACTTTTTGAAAATGTAGCGATCGTTTTGGATTGAACTCACAACTTCATCGTGATGTAAGAGGGATTTTGGCCATTTTTCGAAAGAATGAGCACTCGTATATTTAGGACGCTTGGAGAGTCTGCGTACGAAGAATTGAGCGTAACTTTTGCACACAGTGTCCGTTTTGGGCCCACAAGAACTTTTTGGAAATGTAGCGACTGTTTTTGATTAAACTCACCACTTCATCTTGACGTAAGAGAAATTTCGTCCATTTTTCGAAGGAATGAGCACTTGCATATTTGGAACGCTTGGATTGTCGGCGTACGAAGAATTGAGCATAACTTTTGCACATGGTGTCCGTTTTGGACCCATAAGTACTTTTTGGAAATCTAGCGACCGTTTTGGATTAAATTCACAACTTCATCGTGACGTATGAGGGATTTTGGCTATTTTTCAAAAGAATGAGCGCTTGTATATTTAGAATGCTTGGAGAGTCGACGGACGAAGAATTTAGCGTAACTTTTGCACACGGTGTCCGTTTTAGTCCCATAAGTAATTTTTGGAAATGTAGCGACCGTTTTGGATTGAACACACAACTTCAACGTGACGTACGAGGGATTTTGGCCATTTTTCGAAAGAATGAGCACTTGCATATTTAGAACGCTTGGAGTGTCGGTGGACGAAGAATTGAGCGTAAGTTTTGCACACGGTGTCCATTTTTGTCCAACAAGAACTTTTTGGAAATGTCGCGACCGTTTTGGATTGAACTCACCACATCGTCATGATGTATGAGGGATTCTGACCATTTTTCAAAAGAAAGAAAACTTGGATATTTGGAACGCTTGGATTGTCGACGTACGAAGTATTGAGCATATCTTTTGCACACGGTGTCCGTTTTGGGC
>NW_019236295.1:0-2127 GCF_002742605.1 Olea europaea var. sylvestris
TTCTCGACTGTGTCGGAATGGGCTCATATTTGACTGGTTGATCGGGAACAAAAATCGCGCCGGGTGTAATTTCTTCATTTTTCACGGCTGTGTCGGAATTGGCTAAAATTTGACTGGTTGATCGGAAATAAAAATCGCCCCGGGGGCAATTTCGTCATTTTTCTCGACTGTGTCGGAATTGGCTGAAATTTGGATGTTTGGTCGGAAATAAAAATCGCGCCGGCGGCAATTTCGTCATTTTTCTCGACTGTGTTGGAATGGGCTCAAATTTGACAGGTTGATCGGGAACAAAAATAGCGCCGGGTGTAATTCCGTCATTTTTCGCGACTGTGTCGGAATTGGCTAAAATTTGACTGGTTGATCGGAAACAAAAATCGCGCCGGGGGCAATTTCGTCATTTTTCTCGACTGTGTCGGAATGGGCTCAAATTTGACGGGTTTATCGGGATTAAAAACCGCGCCGAGGACAATTTCGTCACTTCTCTCGACTGTGACGGAATTGGCTAAAATTTGGCTGTTTGATCTAAAATAAAAATCCCGCCGGGGGCAATTTCGTCATTTTTCTCGACTGTGTCGGAATGGGCTCAAATTTGACAGGGTGATCGGAAACAAAAATCGCGCCGGGGGCAATTTCGTCATTTTTCTCGACTGTGTCGGAATGGGCTCAAATTTGACAGGTTTATCGGGAACAAAAACTGCGCCCGTGTAATTTCGTCATTTTTCGCGACTGTGTCAGAATTGGCTAAAATTTGCCTTGTTGATAGGAAACAAAAACCGCGCCGGGGGCAATTTCGTCATTTTTCTCGATTGGGTCGGAATTGGCTGAAATTTGGTAGTTTGATCTGAAATGAAAATCGCCCCGGGGGTAATTTCGTCATTTTTCTCGACCGTGTCGGAATGGGCTCAAATTTGACAGTTTGATCGGAAACAAAAATCGCGCCGGGGGCAATTTCGTCATTTTTCGAGACTGTGTCGGAATTGGCTAAAATTTGACTGGTTGATCGGAAACCAAAATCGCGCCGGGGGCAATTTCGTCATTTTTCGAGACTGTGTCGGAATTGGCTAAAATTTGACTGGTTGATCGGAAACCAAAATCGCGCCGGGGGCAATTTCGTCATTTTTCGAGACTGTGTCGGAATTGGCTAAAATTTGACTGGTTGATCGGAAACCAAAATCGCGCCGGGGGCAATTTCGTCATTTTTCGAGACTGTGTCGGAATTGGCTAAAATTTGACTGGTTGATCGGAAACCAAAATCGCGCCGGGGGCAATTTCGTCATTTTTCGAGACTGTGTCGGAATTGGCTAAAATTTGACTGGTTGATCGGAAACCAAAATCGCGCCGGGGGCAATTTCGTCATTTTTCTCGACTGTATCGGAATGGGCTCAAATTTGACAGGTTTATCGAGAACAAAAATCGCGCCGGGTGTAATTTCGTCATTTTTCTCGACTGTATCGAATTTGGCTCAAATTTAACTGGTTGATCGGAAACAAAAACCGCGCCGGGGCAATTTCGTCATTTTTCGAGACTGTGTCGGAATTGGCTGAAATTTGGCAGTTTGATCGGAAATAAAAATCGCGTCCGCGGCAATTTCGTCATTTTTCTCGACTGTGTCGGAATGGGCTCAAATTTGACAGGTTGATCGGGAACAAAAATCGCGCCGGGGGCAATTTCGTCATTTTTCTTGACTGTGTCGGAATTGGCTGAAATTTAGCAGTTTGATCGGAAATAAAAATCTTGCCGGCGGCAATTTCGTCATTTTTCTCGACTGTATCGGAATGGGCTCAAATTTGACAGGTTTATCGGGAACAGTAACCGCGCCGGGTTTTAATTTCATCATTTTTCGCGACTATGACGGAATTGGCTAAAATTTGACTTGTTGATCGGAAACAAAAACCGCGTCGGGGGCAATTTCGTCATTTTTCTCGACTGTGTTGGAATTGGCTGAAATTTGACAGTTTGAACTGAAATAAAAATCGCCCCGGGGGCAATTTCGTCATTTTTCTCGACTGTGTCTGAATGGGCTCAAATTTGACAGTTTGATCGTAAACAAAAATGGCGCCAGGGGCAATTTCGTCATTTTTCTCGATCGTGTCGGAATTGGCTGAAATTTTGCAGTTTGATCGGAAA
>NW_019236296.1:0-2127 GCF_002742605.1 Olea europaea var. sylvestris
CCAAATTTCAGCCAATTCCGACACAGTCGAGAAAAATGACGAAATTGCCCCCGGCGCGGTTTTTGTTTCCGATCAACCAGTCAGATTTTAGCCAATTTCGACACAGTCGCGGAAAATGACGAAATTACACCTGGCGCGGTTTTTGTTCCCGATCAACTAGTCAAATTTGAGCCCATTCCGACACAGTCACGAAAAATGACGAAATTGCCAGCTGCGCGATTTTTGTTTCCGATCAACCTTTCAAATTTTAGCCCATTCTGATACAATCGCGAAAAATAACGAAATTGCCTCCGGCACGATTTTTGTTTCCGATCAACCTGTCAAATTTGAGCCCATTCAGACACAGTCGAGAAAAATGACGAAATTGCCCCGGCGCGATTTTTGTTTCAGATCAACCTGCCAAATTTGAGACAATTTCGACACTGTCGAGAAAAATGACGAAATTGCGCTCGGCGCGATTTTCATTTCAGATCAACCTGCCAAATTTTAGCCAATTTCGACACAGTCGCGAAAAATGACGAAATTACACCCGACGAGGTTTTTGATCCCGATCAACCAGTCAAATTTGAGCCCATTCTGACACAGTCGAGAAAAATGACGAAATTTCCCCCGGCGCGATTTTTATTTCAGATCAAACTGCCAAATTTCGGCCAATTCCGACACAGTCGAGAAAAATGACGAAATTGCCCCCGGCGCGGTTTTTGTTCCCGATAAACCTGTCAAATTTGAGCCCATTCCGACACAGTCGAGAAAAATGACGAAATTGCCCCCGGCGCGATTTTTATTTCAGATCAAACTGCCAAATTTCGGCCAATTCCGACACAGTCGAGAAAAATGACGAAATTGCCCCCGGCACGATATTTGTTTCCGATCAACCAGTCAAATTTTAGCCAATTCAGACACAGTCGAGAAAAATGACGAAATTACACTAGGCGCGATTTTTGTTCCCGATAAACCCGTCAAATTTTAGCCCATTCCGAAACAGTCGAGAAAAATGACGAAATTGCCGTCGACGCGATTTTTATTTCAGATCAACCTGCCAAATTTCAGCCAATTCCGACACAGTCGGGAAAAATGACGAAATTGCCCCCTGCGCGATTTTTCTTTCCGATCATCCAGTCAAATTTTAGCCAATTCCGACACTGTCGCGAAAAATGACGAAATTGCCCCGGCGCGATTTTTGTTTCCGATCAACCTGTCAAATTTGAGCCCGTTCTGACACAGTCGAGAAAAATGACGAAATTTCCCCCGGCGCGATTTTTATTTCAGATCAAACTGCCAAATTTCAGACAATTCCGACGCAGTAGGGAAAAATGACGAAATTGCCCCCTGCGCGATTTTTCTTTCCGATCATCCAGTCAAATTTTAGCCAATTCCGGCACTGTCGCGAAAAATGAAGAAATCGCCCCGGCGCGAGTTTTGTTTCCGATCAACCAGTCAAATTTTAGCCAATTCCGACACAGTCGAGAAAAATGACGAAATTACACTCGGCGCGATTTTTGTTCCCGATAAACCTGTCAAATTTGAGCCCATTCCGACACAGTCGAGAAAAATGACGAAATTGCCGCCGGCGCGATTTTTATTTCAGATCAAACTGCCAAATTTCAACCAATTCCGACACAGTCGGGAAAAATGACGAAATAGCCCCCTGCGCGATTTTTCTTTCCGATCATCCAGTCAAATTTTAGCCAATTCCGACACTGTCGCGAAAAATGACGAAATTGCCCCGGCGCGATTTTTGTTTCCGATCAACCTGTCAAATTTGAGCCCATTCCGACACAGTCCAGAAAAATAACGAAATTGCCGCAGGCGTGATTTTTATTTCAGATCAAACTGCCAAATTTCAGCCAATTCCGACACAGTCGGGAAAAATGACGAAATTGCCCTCGGCGCGATTTTTCTTTCCGATCATCCAGTTAAATTTTAGCCAATTCCGAAACTGTCGCGAAAAATGACGAAATTGCCCCGGCGCGATTTTTGTTTCCGATCATCCAGTTAAATTTTAGCCAATTCCGAAACTGTCGCGAAAAATGACGAAATTGCCCCGGCGCGATTTTTATTTACGATCAAACTGCCAAATTTCAGCCAATTCCGACACAGTCGAGAAAAATGACGATATTGCCACCG
>NW_019236297.1:0-810 GCF_002742605.1 Olea europaea var. sylvestris
TGCGCGATTTTTATTTCCGATAAAACTGCCAAATTTTAGCCAATTCCGACACAATCGTGAAAAATGACGAAATTGCCCCCGGCGCGATTTTTGTTTCCGATCAACTTGGTCAAATTTCAGTCCATTCTGACATCGTCGCGAAAAATGACGAAATTGCCCCCGCGCGATTTTTGTTTCCGATCAGCTTGGTCAAATTTCAGCCCATTCTGACATCGTCGCGAAAAATGACGAAATTGCCCCCGCGCGATTTTTGTTTCCGATCAACCTGTCAAATTTGAGCCCATTCCGACACAGTCGAGAAAAACGACGAAACTGCCCCCGACGAGATTTTTGTTTCCGATCAACCAGTCAAATTTGAGCCCATTCCGACACAGTCGAGAAAAATGACGAAGTGACGAAACTGCCCCCGGCGAGATTTTTGTTTCCGATCAACCTATCAAATTTGAGCCCATTCCGACACAGGCGAGAAATATGACGAAATTGACGCCGACGCGATTTTTATTTCCGATCAAACTCCCAAATTTCAGCCAATTCCGACACAGTCGAAAAAAATGACGAAATTGCCCTCGGCGCAATTTTTGTTTCCGTTCAACTTGGTCAAATTTCAGCCTATTCTGACATCGTCGCGAAAAATGACGAAATTGCCCCCGCGCGATTTTTGTTTCCGATCAACCTGCCAAATTTGAGCCCATTCCGACACAGTCGAGAAAAACGACGAAACTGCCCCCGGCGAGATTTTTGTTTCCGATCAACCTGTCAAATTTGAGCCCATTCCGACACAGTCGAGAAAAATGACGAAACTGCCCCCGA
>NW_019236297.1:1028-2126 GCF_002742605.1 Olea europaea var. sylvestris
AGTCAAATTTTAGTCCATTCCGACACCGTCGCGAAAAATGACGAAATTGCCCACAGCGCGATTTTTGTTTCCAATCAACTTGTCAAATTTTAGGCAATTCCGACGCAGTCACGAAAAATAATGAAATTATCCCAGGCGCGATTTTTGTTCCCTATCAACCAGTCAAATTTCAGCCCATTCCGACACAGTCGCGAAAAATGACGAAATTGCCAGCTGCACGATTTTTGTTTCCGATCGACCTGTCAAATTTTAGCCCATTTTGATACAGTTACAAAAAATAACGAAATTGCCCCCGGCGCGATTTTTGTTTCCGATCAACCTGTCAAATTTGAGCCCATTCCGACACAGTCGAGAAAAATGACGAAATTGCCCCCGTCGCGATTTTTATTTCAGATCAAACAGCCAAATTTCAGCCAATTCCGACACGGTCCAGAAAAATGACGAAATTGCCCCCGACGCGATTTTTGTTTCCGATCAACCAGTCAAATTTTAGCAAATTCCGACACAGTCGCAAAAAATGACGAAATTACACACTGCGCGATTTTTGTTCTCGATCAACCTGTCAAATTTGAGCCCATTCCGACACAGTCTTGAAAAATGACGAAATTGCCCACGGCGCGATTTTTGTTTCCGATCAACCTGTCAAATTTCAGCCCATTCTGACATCGTCGCGAAAAATGAAGAAATTGCCCCCGGCACGATTTTTGTTTCCGATCAACCTGTCAAATTTGAGCCCATTCAGACACAATCGAGAAAAATGACGAAATTACCGCCCGCGCGATTTTTATTTCTGATCAACCAGTCAAATTTTAACCAATTCCGACACAGTCGCAGAAAATAACGAAATTACACCCGGCGCGGCTTTTGTTCCCGATAAACCTGTCAAATTTGAGCCCATTCCTACACAGTCGAGAAAAATGACGGAATTGCAGCCGGTGCGATTTTTATTTCCAATCAAACTGCCAAATTTCAGCCAATTCCGACACAGTCGAGAAAATGATGAAATTGCCCCCTACGCGGTTTTTGTTTCCGATCAACCAGTCAAATTTTAGCCAATTCCGACACAGTCGCGAAAAATGACGAAATTAAACCCGACGC
>NW_019236298.1:0-2126 GCF_002742605.1 Olea europaea var. sylvestris
TCCGATCAAACTGGCAAATTTCGGCCAATTCCGACATAGTCGAGAAAAATGACGAAATTGCGCCCGGCGCGATTTTTATTTCCAATCAACCAGTCAAATTTTAGCCAATTCTGACCCAATCGCGAAAAATGACGAAATTACACCCGGCGCGGTTTTTTTCCCGATCAACCTGTCAAATTTGAGCCCATTCCGACACAGTCGCGAAAAATGACGAAATTACACCCGGCGGGATTTTTATTCACGATCAACCTGTCAAATTTGAGCCCATTCCGACACAGTCGCGAAAAATGACGAAATTACACCCGGCGGGATTTTTATTCACGATCAACCTGTCAAATTTGAGCCCATTCCGACACAGTCGCGAAAAATGACGAAATTACACCCGGCGGGATTTTTATTCACGATCAACCTGTCAAATTTGAGCCCATTCCGACACAGTCGCGAAAAATGACGAAATTACACCCGGCGGGATTTTTATTCACGATCAACCTGTCAAATTTGAGCCCATTCCGACACAGTCGCGAAAAATGACGAAATTACACCCGGCGGGATTTTTATTCACGATCAACCTGTCAAATTTGAGCCCATTCCGACACAGTCGCGAAAAATGACGAAATTACACCCGGCGGGATTTTTATTCACGATCAACCTGTCAAATTTGAGCCCATTCCGACACAGTCGAGAAAAATGACGAAATTGCCGCCGGCGTGATTTTTTTTCCGTTCAAACAACCAAATTTCAGCCAATTCCGACGCAGTCGAGAAAAATGACGAAATTGCCCCCGACGCGATTTTTGTTTCTGATCAAACCGTCAAATTTGAGCCCATTCCGACACAGTCGAGAAAAATGACGAAATTGCCCCCGGCGCGATTTTTATTTTAGAGCAAACTGCCAAATTTCAGCCAATTCCGACACAGTCGAGAAAAATGACGAAATTGCCCCCGACGCGATTTTTGTTTCCGATCAAACCGTCAAATTTGAGCCCATTCCGACACAGTCGAGAAAAATGACGAAATTGCCCCCGGCGCGATTTTTATTTCAGAGCAAACTGCCAAATTTCAGCCAATTCCGACACAGTCGAGAAAAATGACGAAATTGCCCCCGGCGCAGTTTTTGTTTTCTGATCGACTAGTCAAATTTTAGCCAATTCCAACACAGTCGCGAAAAATGACGAAATTACACCCGGCGCGGTTTTTTTCCCGATCAACCTGTCAAATTTGAGCCCATTCCGACACAATCGAGAAAAATGACGAAATTGCCCCCGGCGCGACTTTTATTTTAGATCAAACTGCCAAATTTCAGCTAATTCCGATACAGTCGTGAAAAGTGACGAAATTGGCCCCGACGCGGTTTTTGTTCCCGATAAACCTGTCAAATTTGAGCCCATTCCGACACAGTCGAGAAAAATGACGAAATTGCCCACGGCGCGATTTTTATTTAAGATCAAACTACCAAATTTCAGCCAATTCCGACACAGTCGTGAAAAATGAGGAAATTGCCCCCGGCGCGATTTTTATTTCCGATCAAACTGCCAAATTTCGGCCAGTTCCGATATAGTCGAGAAAAACGACGAAATTGCCCCCGGCGCGATTTTTATTTCCGATCAACCAGTCATATTTTAGCCAATTCCGACACATTCGCGAAAAATGACGAAATTACACCCGGCGCTATTTCTGTTCCCGATCAACCTGCCAAATTTGAGTCCATTCCGACACAGTCGAGAAAAATGACGAAATTGCCCCCGGCGCGATTTTTATTTCAGATCAAACTGCCATATTTCAGCCAATTCCGACACTGCCGCCGACGTAATTTTTCTTTCAGATCAAACCGCCAAATTTCAACCAATTCCGACACAGTCGAGAAAAATGACGAAGTTGCCCCCGGGTCGATTTTTGTTTCCGATCAAACTGTCAAATTTGAGCCCGTTCCGACACAGTCAAGAAAAATGACGAAATTACACCCGGCGCGATTTTTGTTCCCGATAAACCTGTCAAATTTGAGCCGATTCCAACACAGTCGAGAAAAATTACGAAATTGCCGCAAGCGCGATTTTTATTTCCGATCAAACTGCCAAATTTCAGCTAATTCCGACACAGTCGAGAAAAATGACGAAATTACCCCCGGCG
>NW_019236299.1:0-777 GCF_002742605.1 Olea europaea var. sylvestris
GGATTCTGCATTTGAAGTCTCGTATAGAAGAGACTTGTCCTCAGGTACCATAACTCGAGTTTTTCTCAGTGTGGCTACCACCACCTTGCAGAGACGCGTAAGAGGGCTGCCACCGGGTTTCTGGTACCGAAAAACTCGAGTACCTGAAAAGAAAAAGGCCAAAGTTATTGCCATAGCCACAACAGGAATACCGAATCCCCATCCCCAACCAATGTTGACTTGTATCCAAACAATCACAGAGGAGGCAATAAGTGCACCAATATTGATTGAAAAGTAGAACCAATTGAAGAAAGAACTTTTGTGCTTCTTTTCAGCCTCATCAGTGTCATCAAATTGATCTACACCGTATGATAAGACACATGGCTTAATCCCACCGGTTCCGAGTGCTATTAGATAGAGTGCAGGAAAACAGACTGATGTTTGAGAATGTGTTGCAGTACAGACATCTTTCTTTAAACAGGTTGGCCTCAGGCCAGATACTGTTGCTGATAATGTCAATAGTGTCATTCCCTGTTGATAGAATTTGGCAATGGTTACAGAGTTGACAAGACCTAGGGACGAGTAGTGCTATCTTTCTAACAAAGTTAAGCTTTTAGACAAGGCGATCAAAATATAACGACAACAAATTAAGCCCGATTTTCAATAACTTCATGGTTAGGTACAGACATGGTTAATTTTCTTTCCAATTTGTTCCAATAGATTAAATAGAATTTTAATTTTTTGTTTTGACTTAAATATATGTTTAGTAATTAAATATACGAAATAAATAATAAATAT
>NW_019236299.1:7299-8612 GCF_002742605.1 Olea europaea var. sylvestris
AATGCATTGTCCAAGAGCCATAAAAAAATACTTGAAGCGATTCTGCCCATCGGTTTCAATAAAAAACGCCGAGTCAGAATTAGATCTCACCATGTTGTGGCAATACCTGGCCAATTTGACATAACTCTTCTCTGTCGAACCCATTAAATCTTCCAATGCACATTCTTTTGCCTTCCAGGCCTTCTGGTAACTCATAACTACCCTATACTCCTGACGGATGTCATTGATGATATCTGTAGGTCTGAAAATCGTCCGTGGGTCCTGAAACTTGTGCATTATCTGTCGACCAATAAACCATGATTGAGCTTGCCTGTGATCATTTTGACGAATACCCACTTCACAAGTATGTTCCCGCGCATACTTGTGAACTACAAAGAACTCATTTGTGTCCATTTTTGTCGCTCTCAAACGCTAACTGCAATTGTTGTCCACACAAATAATTGTGTATGTAGACTTGTTTGATTTTTTTACCTTAAACTCAAAATTATGTTTCATTGCAATTCGTTGCACAGCTTCTTGCAAATCTCTTTTCGTGTCAAACAATTGATCGACATGTAAATCTTCATCATCAGGAACTATACGTGAACAATTAGAAGACCATGTACTCGGCCCAACATGTGAACTCCTACCAGACTCATGTCTTTGTCTAGATAAAGCAATCAAATCCTGATTTGTAAATGGCCTTTCATCTTCGTTATCTTGAACTTCCTCGTAAATCCTTTGTGTAATGGTGACATCATGGTGAGTAGCAACTGTCCCAAGAATAACCACATCATCATCACGAGCAATCTCAACAGTATCCCAAAAATCATTCTCGTTACGATCCTCTCCATCGAAAACTTCGTGTTCACCTTTGGGGACATTTTTCTTCAACAAAGTTACGCAAATAGGAGTTGTCTTTCGACCTTGGTTCAATTGAATTACATGCTTTATTTGCACTTCAGAAGTAACCTTCAAAGGTGGAATCGAAATTGTTGAATTCTTTTGAAATAAAAATCCCAATTCCATATCGTACTGAGAGGAGTCGACGTTAAGCATATTTTCTATTTCATTGTACATTTCCGTAAACGATGTATTTTTTGTTATCGAAATAGTAGCAACCACTTCTCCTTCACTCGTCCATTTCCATTCCCATTGACCATTTTGTTTCTTTTGAAATTCGCTGAAGTAACAGATTGGGACACATACTTTTGCCATACTTGCATTACGAATTAAACAATTATCAGTGATATCATAATAATCATCAAAAATATACTCAAACTCGTTGTTTTGGAAGTGTTCCATAGTTTTTTACACTATACAATACAATTAGT
>NW_019236299.1:14047-83891 GCF_002742605.1 Olea europaea var. sylvestris
TTAAAAAAAAAAAAAAAAAAAAAAAAAAAGGATGAGGCCTACTTGGTCAAACTATAAAGCCGCAGGGCAAAGTTCTCTCACATCAAAATTTACAAGAATCTAGGAAGATGATATGCGTCAATATCCATTTGGTTTGCAGTTTTAATTAAACTAACATAATGAGTCAATTAAATTCTAAATCTATGAGAAGTAACTTTAGTATTGTAACGATCGAACTATGAGAAGCAACTTAAATAGCATTGTGACGATCCATCCTCTATACTCAAGCCATTAACTTATGTATTGTCCGCTATGGGAGATGGGCTTAGGCTCTCCCATAGCGGACAGTATGAAAGTTAATGACTTGGACATAGAGGCCAGGACATTACAAGTACCTGCAGAATGCAGTTAGTGGAAGTTATAAAAAGAGATAAACTCTTAACTAGATCGACATGGCAAGGTTTGAGAACGCATCATTCGTTCATGATTGCAATTACATGTGTAGAATATGTCCACAAGGCACATATAGAAGGCGAAACATTTACCTTGCAACGAACCACATCCAACAAAGATCTATCACTCAGGGGATGCTCAAAAATTCCAGCAACAAATTTGACTCTAAGAATCCTCTCAACAGCATCATCAATCCTTGACATTGGTATCTCCCCTGATTCCACAAGAGACAGAAATTCTCCCAAGAATAATTCAAACCTAAAAGGCACCATGACCTGTAAAACTCAGTGAAGCAAAAAGAGACAGATTATGTCAAGAACCTCCAAATTGTACAAGGCTTTATGCATTGAAGTATAACTTGTACCATGTCAATTCCTGCATTGACAGCAGACATAATGCACTGCCGGTATTTTGAGCCACGAGGAACACATAGCCGGTCCAGTGCTTCCCAATCTGAAATCACAAAGCCCTGCAGTAGAATATTGCTTATATAATCATTCAAACTCTCTGCAGCAACTACTTTCATTAATTTTAGGGAGAACATAGTAGAAGGACTCTAACAGGCTCGAGTGCATCAGTTACTGAAAAGAAAAAGCAGATTAAGCACAAACTAGAATCTTCAACACACACTAGACTTATATATGTAGTCCAAACTTGATTCATGCTTTAAGTAGAAAAATGTAAATTGGTCCTATTAAACTTTTATCGAAATACATGCCAAATTTAACTAGTTCCTTGTACTTCAATTTATCAATAACTCTAGCTGTGCTTGTATTCAATGACTCTATGTATTAATCAGTAACTTACTATTATAAGCAGCCAAATTCAATTGAAAATTTAAGTAGAAAATGTTTTTGAATCACATTTTTTTGTTACTTCTTTGAACTTGGAGAGAACAGAACGTTTTAAAAAGAAATCACTCTACAGTCTTCTTAGGACATAAAAGCAGGGACAGAGCAGGGACAGAGAGCTTCTGCAATACAAGTAAATATTCAATTTACTTTACCTTGAATCCCAGCTTATCTTTCAAGATCTCTGTTAAAAGAAAATGGTGAGCATGCAGTTTAATTCCATTCCAGCTAGAGTAGGATGCCATTACGGTGCAAACTCCCTGAGACATACAATCAAGATATGGTGCCATGTGAATCCTCTCCAAATCATCATATGAGATTATAGTATCCCCTTCATTTGTACCATAATCAGTACCACCATCACCAACAAAATGCTTGGCACACGCAATAACATTTTTTCTGGAATCAATTGGCTAAATTAGATAACTTATCTTCGCAGTTGAGGAGAAACTAATTGGATCATAAAAGAGGGAAAGAAACATAATGTTAAATATCTTAGAAGTTGTATGCATGAAAGAATGCAAATTATTTCTCTTTTACCTTCCAGCAAGAAAAGGGTAACCCTTGGGATGCCCTTCAGGTGGTTGCCCTTGCAAGCCTGTGACAAGGGAGGTCATCTTTCTGACAACTTCAGTGTCTTCACTATAACTCTCATAGCATCTTCCCCATCTGGGATCTCTGCTGATCTAAGAAGATAAATTCAAAAATTACTACAAAATAATGTTAATACTCAAAAAGAGAACAAAGAAAAAGACTCATAAAAACAATCAGCGTGCTCAAGCATTACATAATTACTTGTTCTTAAAATTGAGCTTTGAGCACATGATTTGAACTTGAAGTTGAAAACATACCAATCAATAAATGAAAAATCCCGCAAACTGTTAGTGTTTGAGGGAGTGAAAGCATGACTTGTTTATAAATGAGTACTGATAGATGTGTGTGCAACAATTGCTTAAGCCTTTTTAGCCAAGATTTGACTTGGCTTAGTTTCAAGGTGCCCATATAGATTCAAAGGCACATATAGCATTGAGAGCTCATGAACCTAGGCAAGAAATCATGTGGCATGTACAAATGCCAGAATTTCATTTCCGAAATAAGTGATGTAACCAATTAGTTTGGAGTGATAAATTTCTAAGAGATTGCAAAGCAATGCATACAATGTCTAAGAGATTTCAAGCTAGTGAATGTCCAAGAGTTAAGCAATGCACAGATATCTACAAATAAGCTACCCATCTAATCAGGGCCGGTCCTGTGATAATGGAGGCCCGAGGCGAGGTCCGTAAATTGGGCCCCCGGACGAAATCAACGTAAAAATTTACGTAAAAATCTAATAACATTTTCAATTATGTACGCAAAAATTTGAGCATTACAAGTTTACGAAAACAATACAAAATTAAAATAACATCCAAAATCCAAAACTAACCCCAAAAAAAAAAAAAAAAAAAAAATTTGAAGCAAAATTGGGCCCCCTAAGGGTTTTGGGCCTGAGGCTGAGGCATTTGGACCGGCCCTGCATCTAATCCAATGCGGGCACTTTATTTAGAAATATACAACACTAGTAAGATTTCCACTCATCTATGGAAAATGAAACTTTGTATCTTATGCCGACCTTTTATCTTATACTAGTTATTATCTAATGTTTTGAATGGAACACTTACGGAACGAAATTTTTCAATATCAAACCGCGGACTGTGTAAATAGCAAATTTACAACAAAAGATAGATAAAACGTGTCTGCTTCTAAATAAACATTCAGTCATGAAATCTAGATTGATATGTGCCTTCTTCTCCTCCTAGGAATGAATGTTACTATATTAGAACTACAAACACGTGAATCAGCTATAGAACTAAAATGGGCCTTTGAAGTTCATCATTGCCTGACTCATTTTTATTTTCCGTGTACAACAACTTAAAACCCTCCAGTCTGATCACCACAAGAATTTCAAGACCCTCAATATATCATTTACCAAAAGAACCAGAACATTTCACAAATCAGAAGATCTAAAATAATTTATAGGACTAAATAAGGAGTGAATTACCCATATGGTCATTGAACTTTGCAAAAAATTTCCACGAGGTCATTGAACTTTAAAAATCATTCAATTCATCACTGAACTTTACAAAAGATTTCCACAGGATCACTAAACTTTAAAAATCACCCTATTAATCACTGAACTTTGCAAAAATTTTCCAGGGGAATTCAGTAACCCCTGGAAAACCTTTTGCAAAGTTTAGTGACTAATTAGATGATTTTTAAAGTTCAGTGATCCCGTGAAAACCTTTTGCAAAGTTCAGTGATGAATTAAACAATTTTTAAAGTTCAGTGACCTGGTGGAAACCTTTTCCAAAGTTCAGTGACCATTTGGGTAATTCACTCCTAAAAAAGAGTCTCAAAAGATTGATTACTTGATAAATGTTCAACTTACAGCAACACAAGGTGCAAAGGCATAATGAGCCCCGCTTGCCCTGACTTCAAGAGCAGTTACCTCTCCTATCCTCCTGACCAAATCAGCATCTCTGCATTAAATAATGAATTTCACACATATCAGATGGAGATTTGCCAATTTATTGGCAACCCACAATCAAAAGTACTACTAACAATTATTGCTTCTAAATCACTAGCGGATTTTTCTTTTCGTTGTTTGGAAACATTGGTCCATGGCCGCTGAAGACGGGGCCTTTGCATACTTTAATAACACAACGAATGACTCCATCTAAAAGGTATAGTCGTTAGAGTGAACATAGTAATTGATTTAAATTTTGTCATCCATACCCGAATCCCTTCCGTTCCCTCAATAGATAAATACTAAATAATGCAAGAAAGAAAGTCATTTGAGCCAAATTGCAGGTGGAAAACTCATTACCTGGTGGCACCAACACCAATATTATGAGGAAAAATAGTGGCACCATAAACATTATTATTGCCATGAACCGCATCGACACCGTAGATCAGAGGAATGCCAAGGCGCGATTCCAGCGCCGCATTCTGGAACCCATCAATCATATCAGCCCAGTCGGCCGAATTTGCCTTGTAAAATGGATTGCTTCCACCACCACTCAGCACACTTCCTGCAAATTCGATACAAGCCCGCAAATTCACACGCACGGTACACCTTAACTACTAACTGATCCTACAACCATACGAAATTAATGGACCTATACAGCGGCGTTTAATGGCAGAAAGCGTTGCAACGCTGCGTTCGATCTGGGTCATTTGGCCGATCTTTTCTTGGAGGGTCATCCGGCAAAGGAGGTCTTTGATTCTGGATTCGATTGGGGCATTTGGGTCCTTGTATATGCATCCCATTTTCTTGGTGAAGTACTTTAATTATGGACTCAGTGATGGTTTTATAGGGATACAAGGCTCTGATAGTGATACTAGCGGTGCCGGTAGCTAAATGGACAAATTTCAGATGCTAAAAGATAACAAAAGTGCTACGTGTACAGCAAGTAATATCAATTTGGAGTCCGTTAGATAGTCATTTTTTTCAAAATGTATTTTTCTCTTTTTTTTTTTCAATCACACATTCTTTATAAAAATAATATTATACGTAAATTAAAAATTTTTCCTTATCTTTCAACCACACATTTCACATCAATTTACTATTCTCAAATGTATTTTTACATAAAAATGCCTATCAAACACCCCCTTGTTTAGCTCTCTCGCATGTAGAGGATCCCACACAGGTAAGATGCCGTAATTTTACGATCGTCAGATGTTATACAAGTATCTTTTCCACAAGACAATTGAGGAAATTGAAACAAATGTCTACTTTTTATATGGTCAAAATTTGTTAAATTTCCAACTTATTTTTATTTAGACCAAAATACCCTCAATAGCAATGAGGACAAAATCATTCATATAATTAAAAATTATATTGACTAATAATAACTTGACACATAACATATATTACTTACAATTAGTCTATGGGGTTAAATTGACAAATTTCATATGCTAAAAGATAACAAAAGTGCTACGTGTACAGCAAGTAATATTAGGGCCTGTCTGGACGTGCTTTTAAGCGTAACTCGGACCGTTGGTTATCAGAAATCCGATCATTGGCCAATTTTTTAATGAAATATGTCTGACATCTCTTCTATCCAATAGCAGGCAATTTTTCATGGCTTTTACCATATTACCCTCGCATTACATGCTCCACCAACCAACAGTCCAACACCATCTCTCTCTCTTCCATCACAGAAAATGGACTTCTCTCCCCACCCAGTCGACGAATCAGTTCCAGATCCGATCACAATATTTCTCCTCCAGATCCGGTCACAATAGTTCCAGATGAGTGATACCGTACCGAATTCGTCGACCTTCAAAACTCCTCCCAGCCATAGCCAAGCACCTGCGCTCAAGAACACCCACTGGAATCGACATGAGAACCAACCTTTCGTTGCCGCCTGTGAGACGGTTATAGCTGGCGGTCACCGCAACGGAAAGTGCTTCATGAAACACGGATGGGACCAAGTCATCCGGCTGTTCAACTCCAACTCCGGTCATTGTTGGACGAAGCAACAACTCAAGAATCATTGGGATTGTCTTCGCTAGAAGTATAAACGTTTGAGCGAGTTGCTGAACAACACCGGTGTGGAGCATATATCCGCAACGGGAAAATTTAATGCATCCGACGAGTGGTGGGAAAGAAAGATTCAAGTAAAGTGCAATTGACCGTCTCTGTTTTCCACTTCTTCATCTTTCCAGATTGTGGGGATTTTTAGTATTGTTGTTATTCATGTATTGTAGTATATATTAAGGATTTTTAGTATTGTTGTTATTCAAATTTGTACTCTACTTCTATTTTGTAGATTCATTTGTTTATTTGTATTTCTAGAAGTTCATCTACATACTCTTTCTCATTTGGGTTTCTCAAATTAACTTCGTTTTATTTGAATATTCAACAGATCTTTTTCTTTTTCTTTTTTTATAATTTTTGATTTTATCTTCACTTCATTTTTCTTTGTGATTTTGCATGTAATGTTATTTTCTTGCAGTTATTTATGTTTATTATTATTTGAGGAATTTTAAACAGACGATCTATGTGGGCAAGTGTTAAAAATGAAATGCAAAATAAATAAATGTCTCCCAGTTTATGAAATTGAAGGTGCCACATTTTGATGTAAAACGAATTTGGTATGAGTGGATAACTTGTTGAAGATTATTTATATAAATTTATTGCTCTCAAATGAACCCCTTATATTTTTTTGTTGGTATTGTGAATAAATATTCATATACCAGCGGAAATATTAATTCGGTGCATAGAAGAATAAAAGTAGAATAAAAATTTTTAATGGGTTGTTGCCAGAGATTAGTGTTTGTTATTTTTTTGTGAGATGCTAAGCGCTTTTAGTTTGGTAGTTGACTAACATATTATTAAAATCAGCTGAAACTTGTGGAATCTGTAAGTACTTAGTTCGGTCATATCCAATATGGACATTTTTGTATAAGACAAGATGGTTTCTATTCAGTTTATGCTTGTTGATGCACGTGTGTTTATCATTCTATTCAGGGACAATGGGTTGTAAGTTGTTTAATGCACATGTATTTAGTTCATGCTTATTCTGGTTACATTTTAGTGATACTCATATCTTCGACAGTGATGCTTTCATGATGAATGTGTATCAGGAAAACAAGGACTACAGAGAATTCAGAGACAAAGACTGCAGGGAGGTGTACAACTACAAGGTGTTGTTCGGGGATGCCTACGACAGCAATAAATATGCAGTAACACCCTCGACAATGTGCAGGACAGGCTTCTTCCTGTTTGAAGACAGTCGAC
Organism: Olea europaea var. sylvestris; assembly: GCF_002742605.1. Taxonomy (NCBI): domain Eukaryota; kingdom Viridiplantae; phylum Streptophyta; class Magnoliopsida; order Lamiales; family Oleaceae; genus Olea; species Olea europaea. Next base: position 21,113 of record NW_019236299.1, read on the forward strand.
ATGAAGACCTGTAGGATAGTCATCCAGTTGACGAGGAGGGTAGCGGGTCAAGTGATGAGGGTGAGAGGATGGATCCTGTTGCGTCTAGCATGGACGTCTCGAGGCTGCGAAGTGGGGACAAACGTACACATGGCGGCAGGAACAAAAAAGAGAAGAGAGGAAAAGTATCCATGACAGATTTATCGAACTCTATTCACCTTGCCAGCGCTGCAAGTGCAAAGATAGCAGCTAAAATCAACAGCCTAGTCGGTCCCGATGTGCCGGATGCGAACACACTCATGAAAGAGTTATTGTCGACGGGCCGACTACAAAAAAAAACTGATATGTACTTTTGGACGTTGACTTTCCTATCACAGAGGCATAACAGGGAGATACTTGCAATGCAGGAAGATGCGAACGACAAATTAGATTGGGTCGAGTGGAGCTGGCAGGAGTACAAACAGTCCCACCCGAAATGAAAGCTGTTGCTTGCACAATTTTCTCATTACGGCTGTATTATGTACTGTTTTTATTCTTGGTTTTTCATATTTCTTTTATGTACCATGTGTTTGCATACTGTGTTGTAGTGTACTATTATACTGTTTTATTTATTATTTTCAAACTTGAACTTGACTGTTTATTTTGCACGCCTACTGTCATGTTTATTAGACGTCAATATTTCGAATAGTATAACTGACATGCAATGACCCTCAAATAGTGAAATGTCAATCAATTGATTCGTGCGTATTTTTTTCCGTTTGCCATGATTTTTGAGTTTTTTTTATGCGGGCCACCTCTTGTGCTGATGATAGCCTTTGGGTAGAATAGCGTCTATAGGAGAGAACATGCAACCAATCCTATGCATGCTATGCATAGAAGCCAATTAGGGAGATTCTTCTTCTTCTTATGCTTTCACTTGAACCATGTAACACAATATCTTTTTAATTGGAATGGCAGACTTTGACTTCAACTGTGTGCTTATAAATTATTGTGATGCTGAAGCCGAGGTCGGGGAACTTCAATTCTTGCAAGAACTCCAAGAGGATGTTGCCGAATGGTTTTGATACTGTCGAATATCAGCAATAGATGCGGCAACCTACTATCGGGAACAGAGATGCCGAATTAGAAGATTCCCATTCGCGAGGAATGGACACATGTTCATGCTAGATGCCATGCAATATAATCCTGAACAGTGTTATGCAGAATTCAGGATGTATCCCGTTATGCTTCGTACGTTCACGCATATACTTCGGGACGAATACGGACTATGTAGTTCGCAGCAAGTTGATGTATATGAACAAGTTGGAATGTTTTTGTGCATATTAGCGCATGGAAAAGGCTATAGATAGGTTCGAACATTGTTCAATCATTCGTTGGAAACTATTGGACACTACTTCAAAATAGTGCTCCGAGCTGCCTGCGACTTTGCTATACGTCTCATCAGACCTGATCCGAACTACAATAACGGTGTGGAGCATCACGTACTGAATTTGAACCAGCATCCGTTGTTTGAGAATTGCATAGGTGCGATTGATGGCACGCATGTCAAAGCTATCTTGCCGCAGGATGAACGAGTAAATTTCATCGGACGCAAGGGCATTCCAACACAGAATGTTCTTGCAGCATGTGATTTCAATTTGTGTTTCATGTTTGTGCATGCAGGGTGGATGAGGACCACGCATGATTCCCGCATGTTGGCACGGGCCGTACGTAGTCCCGAATTTGATTTTCCGAAGCCTGCCCCCGGAAAATATTATCTCGTCGACTGAGGATTTGCCCATAGACCTGGGTACATGGCTTTGTATAAGGGTTCATATATATTGTATCATTTTCAGCAATTCTACGATGGTGAGAAAGGTGCCAGACAGAACTTCCGCAACGTGCGTGAGAGATTTAACTTTAGGCATTTGTCATGTAGGAACGTTATCGAGCGCTCATTTGGTGTGTGGAAAACTCGATGGAAAATACTTGATCGTATGCCGAGTTACAATTTCAAAGTGCAGATTGCTGTTGTCATAGCGACGATGGGTATACACAACTTTCTTAGACGGGCAGGAGTTGTGGATGAAGCGTTCACAAGAGCGGAGACGGATCCTGATGCGGCGGAGGTAGAACTCCCGGACGAGCAAGAACAAGCTGCTGTCGAAATTAATGCTCCAGAAATGCAACGAAATGAATGGGATCGCTTTCGCGATTATTTGGCTCAACGTCATTAAACGTGTTTTCCTATAACAACGTAGTTATTGAAATAATGTAGTACAGTTATTATCTATTAGTTTAAATTTACGTCCGTTGTAATGCTATGAGCTCATTTCGTTCGCATCTAATTATTTGACGTTACTTTAGTTTTTAATTGTCAAACTTCCAGAGAACATGAACACAAGCATAAAAAATAAAAATAGAAAAAAGCATAAAAAAAAAAAAAAGGAAAAAAGCGTACACAAAAAAATAGAAAAAAAATTTACTTGAATTTTTTTCTATAAGAAGCTAGGTTTGTGCAAAGTCGTGAAAAAAATGGATTCAGGTCATTTTTTATTTACCTATTTTTATTTTTACACTTTGTGTCTAATTTTTTTTTTTTTTACGCTTTTTGTTCGAAAAAATGTTGACGTTATCGTCAATTTCTCTAGCAATTTGTTTCACGCCTGGAACAATAATTATTTCTAAACTTTGCAATGTGTTGTTGGTGGACCACGTGAGAAATAAAAGGCTGCAAGAGTGGGTATTTAGTCAAATTGGTCTTCAATTGAGGATAGAGAAATGCATGAAATTCTTCCTTTGAATTATGACCGTTGGTGAATTGTTTAATGGAAAGTGTCTAACAAATGTGCAGACCAAGCAACATGCATTTACACATTTTTTCGTCCTTTCCCATCTTCACATGATCGGAGAATTCATTCTTGTGGAGATGAAGAAGGGTAGAGTTGTCCAGTTAGTAATGTTTTACAAACCATGCAAGAAGCTTTTAGATTGTGGGACCACATGATTTGACCTGAAAATCGATTTTCCTGGACTGATAATTTCTACCAGACATGCACTTAATTTGTTTAACTCTCTCTCATGTAGAGGGTCCCACACATGTAAGATGCCGTAATTTTACGATCGTCAGATGCTATACAAGTATCTTTTCCACAAGACAATTGAGGAAATTGCAACAAATATCTACTTTTTATATGGTCAAAATTTATTAAATTTCCAACTTATTTTTATTTAGACCAAAATACCCTCAATAGCAATGAGGACAAAATCATTCATATAATTAAAAATTATATTGACTAATAATAACTTGACACATAACATATATTACTTACAATTAGTCTATGGGGTACAAGAAATACCCACAGAGTTGGTACAGATTTTTGTTTTTACTAAGTTGGAATAGAAAATTCGTTTTTTATTCCCTTGTCAATTGCTTGTCCTTTTCAGTCGTTTTAAATGTATTAAACCCATAAATCAGAGCATACAGATTTTCCTTTGAGATGACAATTTATCCCGTTCCGTTCTGAATGGGGCAAAAAAAATCCGTCCTAATGGGTTGATGGGGTAGGGCGGGGCATAATTCCCCACCCCGTGAATATATATATATATATATATATATATAATTTTTTTTTTTTGGATATTGTTTTTTTGAGTGTTTCTTTGAATATTGATGTTAATTTGAGCATTATTTGTTTTGAATTTTTAAATTTTGGATTTGTATTTTATAATTTAATGGTATAACTCTAAATTTTGAAAATATGAATAAAAAAAAATAAAATTAAATGAGGCAGTAAACGGGGCAAAAAATTGCCCCGAACCCGCTCCGCCCCGTTTAAAGCGGGGTGGGGCGCGGGGGGCGTTCCCGTCCCTTTGCCATCACTAATTTTCCTCTTAACAATTCACTCGTCTTCATTACCCCCCCAAATCTGTAATGCAAGAGGAAGACTAGCCACTCTTCATTTCCCCTAAAATCATAAGCAAGAGGAAAATCGCCCCTTTCTTCGTCGTTGGCATCTGGACCACTGCTCGGCGCGCACCATTGGATGTAGCCCACTGAAACCGAACGTGCAATTACTCTTTGAAGGCGGCAATGAAAAATAAAGGTAGTTGTAAAAGATAACATTGATTCGAGAAGCTATTTTATAGACAGTTTTTTTTTTTTCGATACGTGAATAGCTGTAAAAGATAACATTCCTTTGTGGATCGAAAACCATGAATAGCTGGTTCGCTAACTAAGCGTTACAACAATTCTCAAAATATTAAACTTGAAGAAGCCTACTAAGCATTACAACAATTCGCAAAATATTAAACTTCTGTCCAAAGCTCGAACAACGTCAACAAAATTAAGCGTTGGACATCAAAGACTACTATGACCAAGAAGTTCATACGGTACAAATAAAGCATACAACAACTACAAATTGACATCACCCGTTCATGTCGGTCCCTTCCCTTCCCATCACTTTCTACAATTCCTTTTGCTTTGCAAAATGTAACGTGCAATGTTATGATGACATCTCGTTTCTCGGTAATTCGAGCTAGGCTGTCGAATACTCTTAGCAAGTCTTCGTATTCCTCGTTGCGCTCATGCTTCACCTCTTCGTTTCCTCTCATTCTACTCAACAATTGCTAACGAAACAAAAAATATCAATCAAAAGTAGCTAATTGGCCTTTTCCTATTGGCCACCTTAATGGTCTTCTCTTGCATGTTACAAACTACAAACAAAAATTGAACATCATATCGATCAAAATCACTTGAGTAAATGGAATATAATTCAGTAGTATTATATTCGATTTGATCACGTTGAATTCTGCTGGAACTAAATCTTTTCAGGCTTCTCTTATTTCTTTCCCTATTAGATGTTTTTATAGGAGGTCATGGTGGAATATTTAGTTACAGTACATTATTATTGCTTGTTAGATGTATTCTCTTGTTGCATTGAGTCTTACCACTCACCCAATGTGCGTATAGTAGCTTAACAAAAGTAGGCACACTTAAGCAAAATTCGTCTGGTAGCTTAACAGAAGTAGGCACACTGAAGCATACTCTATACGAAAAACACCACTGTTTATGAAAAATGAAAAAAAACCTTTGCCCGAAAATTTATGAAAATTACCTTTGCCTAGAACAAAATACCCCTCTCTATGAAAAATGACCTTAACAATCAAGCTCAGAAATTTAAGAACGAACTCACTAATTTACGAAGAACAAGAAATTAAATACTTCAAATATATGTCTAAATAAAGAGGAAATAACACCCAAATCATGTAAACAAGTCTAACACAGCTTAAACCATAAATTAACCTTAAATTTGATAAAGCAATGCATAAATCAGTAGATAACAAAATACCTTTGCCCAGCATCTAGGATTCAACTGCCGTCTTCAAATGCTATTTCGACGTTGGGTGTCGGTGGGCTGCCATCTTCATACTACGTCCAATGGTGCCGGTCAGTTGTCCATATGTCGGCGATGAAGAAACGAGCGGGTTTCTTCTTGCTTTGTGATTTAGGGGGAAAGTTTTTGGGGAAAATGAAATCTGGTTTATCAAAAGGGTCAAAGTAAATTGTTAAAAGGAAAATCGATTTGCTTTAATACATTTAAAACGGCTGAAAAGGGCAAACAATTGACAAGAGAATAAAAAACGAATTTTCTATTCCAACTCAGCAAATTCAAAAATCTGTACCAACTTTGTGGGTATTTCTTGTACCCATAGACTAATTGTATTACTTATTTAAAAAAAAGTACAATGTCAATCATGCAATAAATGCTCACTTTTCCCTATAAGTAGATAAATAAAACATTTATGAAATGCAAATTATTACTCTTAAAATGTTAAGAATTTTATGAAACAACGAGAACTCTCATGTGCAGAACGAATCTAAACAAATGAAACAACTTTTAAAATATCGAGAACTTTATGAAATGTTAAAAACAACAATTATTAAACACAATTTATCTATAAAACTAAGATTTCAAAGAAAAATTACCTTTTATCGAAAATCGTAAAGAATCTAATTAACACATAAATTTGGATGAGACTAAATTTCTTGAAATGAAATTATATATTTTTCTTATGAATTCGAAACATATAGTGTTTTTTTTTTTTTAAAAGTGTTGTAATAAAGTAAGGAAAACTTTTAGGTTTACGTATAGAATATTTTATTGTATGAATGTATAGTTGAAAATAAGTATGAAAAATAAATTAAAATAAAGTAAAATGAATCAAGCAGAGGCTTAGTAGATAATGAGTGTGTTTGATTTCCATTTTTTTCAAAATATTTTTTTCTTTTCAATCACACATTATTCAATAAAATAATGTTACACGCAAATTCAAAATATTTTCTTATTTTTTAACCACACATTTTCCATTAATCTACTATTCAAAAGTGTATTTTTTTCAATTTAATGGGGGCTCAAACAAGTCCAATGAAAGTAAATGAATCCATTAGATAATATTAACTAGCATTAATTTAGCTTATTATGGAAGGTACTTTTTCTTCTTCAAATCAGTGACAAATTGAGAAAAAAGAAGAAGGAAGAAATTACTTCATTTTTCATTAAGGGCGTTAGGGTTGGACATGATCTAGTTTGATTCGGTTCTAACGAGAATCGAATCAAACCCGAAATTTTCAGATATTTAGTAAGTGGAACCGTCTATTTCAAATTTAGTTATGGAACCGTTCGGGTTCGATTCTATTCGGTACGGTTTGGTTCCCAAGTTCCACATTATAATTAAAATTTTTAATATTTACAAAACTATATTTAATTCAACTGTTGATATGTTAAATCTTAGCTCTCATAAAATAACGTAGTTTAATTTATGTATCTTTTACGTCTTTCCTTGATGGATTCTTTATAAATTTGATTGTTAAAATCACAGGAAGAGGAAGATAGCGAGTTCACAATAATTAAGAGAGGCGTTGTCGAGAGCTTCAATTCGATTTTTCTAAAATGGTAGAAACAACATTATGGTAGAGTAACAAATTTGGATAAAATTTAGGTCTATTTGATTAAATTGTCTTTGAAATGAAAATTAGAAATAGGCAAATTAGTTTTAAAGTTTGAGCTAAATAACTAGTTAGAAAATTTATTTATAAAAAATAAAATAATTTGACCTATTTAAAATAAATTAATTAAAAAATTAGAGAGATTCTGTTATTCTATTCTTTATCTGAGAATCGAACCAAACCCGTCGGTTCTCCATTCAGATACACGTTCGAGTATTTAATTAAGAAAAAATGTTTGATTCGGGAGTTTTGTCCAATCCTAAAGGGTGTAGTAGACAATTTTGTACCAAATTTGCGAATTTTGCACGACTTTTAAAATTAGACACACTTCATTTGACAAATATGAAATTTGACATTTTTGTAAATTTCCCAAGATAATATTGCTAATAAATATGTAATGATTTAAAATAAAGGTGTTTTCTTTGTAAGGATAATTGCAACAGAGATCCAAATCTTTAAAATATTAGTAAACTTTCATCAAATCTTTAATTTGTTGCAACCATCACTTAAAACCTTTCGAAACATTATAATGGAGGCCCTTTTGGATGGCTTTCATTTAAGTCCCTGTTTGGTTTCCATTAAATTAAATTACATTACATTCCATTTTTCTCTCTCCTATTTTCAACCACACAATGTTCCATAAAATAATATTACACGTAAATCAAAAAAATTTCCTTTTTTTTTCAACCACCAATTTTTCTAAAAAATACTATTCCCCTCATTTTCATTTTTAGGTAATGGAGATTAAACAAGGGCTAAATGTCTGTTAATTGACTAAAAAATTTGACTTTGATCGTCTTTTAAATATTTTTAAAAGGATAAAATAATAACTTTCCATTCTCTCATTAGAATTAGAAAAAACAAAAAAAAGAAAAGAACAACTAAATACTGTATATCTTCTCTTCTCCCAGCCCACTGTCACCTGCTACGGCCAAATCTCTTTCCTCTTTCTTTTCCCTTCCCTTCCCAACTACAAACTCAGTTGAGTTAGCACGGCCAAGAAGAAATTAGTTGGGTGATGGTGAGGGGAAGCAAATTAGTATGGCCAAGAAGAATCCAGAAAACTCCTCCTAGGGTTTGTAGGATCCAAAGTGTCCATAGTCTTCCTCTCATCCCAAATTTTTTTGTAGAAAAATTTGAAGCAAATCGACCAAATAGGTGAGCTAAGAGATTAACCATACCAAAAGTGGTTGCTATGATTCCAGCAGTATGAAGCTTAATTTTTCATAGTGTTTTGAGAGAAGGCATGTGTTTTTGGGAGAGAGATCTCATCATCTGGGCCCCTTAGCAAGAGTTTGTATACAATATTTAGCCTAGCCAAATTCTTCTCATGCCCTTCATAATCGATCCATCTCAGAATTGGAAGAAAATCTCCTGGATTTGAATTGACACTAAGTGAGAACGCTTCATCAATAAGTTCGCGAAAATGCTTTGCCTCCTTACTTTCCTCACTTTCTCCAAAGTATCGCTTCCTAACCTCCATTCTCATTATAATATTAAAGGAAAGCTCTAAAAATAGAGATTAAGTTCAACATTTGCAAACTCACTTTGTGAATTTTCATAGAACTTTTGCAGCAGAAGCTTGATTTCATTTTGTTGTATGGACAGGAATATGTTGAGCGACTCGAAGAAAATATTTCAACTGTAGTGAAGCACCGAAGGTTGCTCCAGTGGTCGACGGGTTGGGGTAAGAGAAGATATACAGTATTTATTTTTTTTTTAATTTTTCTAATTTAATTTTTAAATTATTTTAAAGGTGTAAATGAAAAGTTACTATTTTACACTTTCAAAAATATTAAAAATACGGTCAAAGTCAAATTTCTTAGTTAATCAACGGATATTTGGATGAAAATCGTCCAAAAAGGCTTCCACCGCAACGTTTCGAAATGTTTGAGGGTGATAATTGTAAAAAATTAAAAATTTGGAGAAAGTTTGCTAATGTTGTAAAGGTTTGGGCTCTACTGCAATTATTCCTTGTTTATATTATGGCCCTGTTTGGTAATGATTAAAACTATAGGTATTCTTTTTGTACTATGGCATGTTTGGTACATATTATTTAAAGTTCATTCTTTATAAATTTATTTTTAACCACAAATGTTTTAATAGAATATTAATAATATAATTTTACATTTTAACTCAATTTTTTCAACTTTTTAATCACATGTTATTCAATAAAATCACATTTTTTTTTTTTCAAAATCTATTCCAAAAAAATTACACAAACGTGCTTTATATAGCAAAATGAATCCCAGGTTAGTCATAGTTAAACCAAATAATAGACAAGAATTATTTACTGTATAACCTCGATAATACAATGTGATATAACATATACGATGGAAAATGTGCATAATTATGGACTAATATTATTTATCCAGCCAAAAGAAGACAGTTTGGTCAGTTCGTAGAGGACATTGAATTCGATCATGTATGTTGTTATGACTTTTACATCATCAGCAGTAGGCCCACGTGCTCAAACCAGGTGGCAAAAATCTAGCTGCCGAACCCCTTGGAACGAACCTATGTGGTGACCAAACCCATATTGAGGCTGAGCTCTTAAGGCTGAGCCTCTCAAACAGAGGACGAGCCTGGCAGGAAATCTTTAAAAACGGATCTATTAAGGTGTTTGATGTGACAAATCCTCGCCACAGCCAACCTACTTGGTCAAATCTACTGCTAGAGGCTACAACTTATGGAAATAGAGTTGGACTAGCACTGATAGTTAGAGATTGATTGATGCTCATGATGGGAAGTTATAAACACACGGATGAGGACACGTGTCTTCTCATTTGACGGTTCTTACTCACCCTCTTCTATTATAAAAGCTCACACTTGGTGTCATTCCAAAAGTAATACAAGTTTAAATTTTGATACTATAACTTCACTCTTTACATTTTTTATTTACTCCCAATATTGACCCCCTTTTTTACATTGGAGGATCAGGTTAAAAGTCTTTCCACACTCATATATTTATTTCCAAAACTGACTTGATCGTCATAGTGCGCATGGTAGGCTCCATCCCCACCAGATAAGGTCACGTGTGGCTAACAATTTGTCTCTGTATTCTAGCCCACAACAAGCCCTTTGGGCAACAACATAGGGCCTAACTTTCGGTATTACCAAACCCCCATATGGGATCATATAATCAGTAATACCAAATTTTCTGATGCAGAGGATCCTCAAAGAGGCAACTGCAGAGCATACTTTTGATACTACTTAGATCTTGCTCTTACTTATTCATTCTGGAATTTTCACAGTTGTCAAGACTATGGAAGAACAAAGAAAAGATTTTAGAAGAACATTGTTAAGAGGAACAGACTTTTTATTAAGAAGAGTTGAGCTCGAGATGTCCCTTAATGAAAGATAAGAGCTCCTTATATAGAGGAGGAGCCTCATCATACAACCGACACAAAACTAATAATACCACCAATGACTCATCACTTTTAGTACAATACTTATTACATAAGGACATGACTCACAACTTAAAAGGACATGACTCACTACTTTTAGTACAATAATTTTACAACCATCTTTAAAAAAGTAGAGAATCTACTTTTTTAAAAGGGATTTTATTGCAAACGACAAAATGATTATTTTACACGTGCTGCTGAGTTATCAAGGTGTTCCAAGATTTGCTTCTCGTCCAGGTTCATTTGAATCATCTGAATCAGAGGGGAGTCCATGTTGCTTCCACCAAGGCCAAGTTGTAGTATCAAATTTTTCTTCAAAAAATTTTTCTTCCAGTTTTTCAAGATTGTCTAGGTCTGTTGGATCAAAATCATACGACTGTGTTCTATAATCATATGGATCTTGAGAGTCCTGGAAAACACTGTCATTATAATTTATTTCCGTGTCCAAATATCTTGAGTTTTGTTTGTCTGGATTGCTTGATCCTGGTTTGTCCACGTCCATTTTATCAATTTTCATTTTTTCTTGAAATTCATTCCAGAGATTGTTACGCAGTTGTTGTCCTTCTGGTGTGGTTTCTGGATATTTAGATGTTTCTCCAAGGCATTGATGTGGCCTTCCCAAGTAAAGCTGGTTCCAATGGGTTTTGTCACTTTCCCAAGTAGCAGATGGATAGTGTCCAAATACTTGTCCAAAAATTTGGCATCATCCTTCTCTGTGTTTCTGAATGTCTTGTTGAATCTTGGTTGCATAATCTAGAGGTAAAATTTCCCATGGAGCATCATCTTCTATGTCTGGCCAAATTTGTGGAGGAATTGTCTGGTTGATTTCAGCCATTTTTCTTTGAAATTCTCGGAACTCCTTTGGATACCTTTCCCAATCTTGATGGAGATTGAAAGGTTGGACTGCATACTCCTTGACATAAGAGAAGTGTTCATAAGAACCTGTTTCTGTAAAATATCCTTGCCGTTGGAAAATCAGAATTACAAAAACATTGTTAAAAGTTCAAATAAGTACCACAGAAAACAAAGTAATTCCTTTGAAAATTTTGAAACTGCTTGGTGTGTGATTATATGGAACAGATTAAAAAATGGATAATCTGGATGAAATTCAAGACCACCAAGAGTTTCAATTCCTGTTTGCCTGATAACAATGGACTGGTATTTTAACATGAACTCTTTGGCTCGGGAATGGAGGGTTTTGTCTCTGATGAGAGTATTAAGTTCTGGGGGAATTTGTTCATTTTGAGAAAGCAAATGAAAGGGAAGGTTCATCATACAGATTACAGGGATAGTTTGGGAGTGAAAAGCTTTTGGTCTGGTGAGTAGGTCTGGAAGGAGGTTGGTTTTTCCCTTTATATGTTTGACATCAAAGTCAAAGTTTAAAAACCATTCTGCCCATCTGAGTAGTTGAGAATTTGGAATTTGTTTTTGTTTGAATGAAAGCATTTTAGGGAATGCTGACATGTCCATTTCAATAAGAAATTTGTGTCCAATGAGATGAAACTGAAATTTCTCAATACCACGTTTTACCGCCAAGATTTCTTTGAAAGTGGAATGATAATGTTTTTCTGCTTCTGAGAATGCTCCACTTTTATATCCACAAATGTTTCTTTTTTCCATTTTTCTCCTCCAATAGAATTGCTGCCCAATATAGATCACTTTCATCAGTTTGTAAGATCCTTTTCCCGTTTGTAGGGATAGATAGAGCTGGAAGTTCTTGCACCTTTTGTTTGATTTTTCGGACTGCTTCTGTTTGTTTTGAAGACCATGGTGGTGCATCTTTTTTCAGTATGTTCTGCAATGGTTTGATAATAGGAGTTAAATGATCAACAAAGTCGGCCATGTAATTTATAATCCCAAGGAACTGTTGGACTTCTCGTTTAGAGAGATCCGTGTCTGCAAACTTTAACAATTCCTGACCAACATGTGGTTGTAATGAATATTGACCATCTTTAATATGCATGCCCAAAAAATCAATTTCAGAGACTCCAATAACTATCTTTTTCTGAGAAAGCATTACTCCAAATTGTTTTGTCAGGTCAGCGAATTGAGACAACAGTTGAGAATGAGAATCGGCATCTTTCGAGAACAAGAGAATATCATCAATATAGATTAATGCTGACTCTAATATTGGATGATAAATTCTTGTGATAGCCTTTTGGAACAATGAGGGGCCCGTCTTAAGACCGAATGGCATAACCGTCCACTGATAGTGGTAGTTTGGGATACAGGAACCTGTCGTATGCCTTTCTTCTTTCTTAATTCCCAATTGCCAAAATCCCGCTTTTAGATCAAACTTTGAAAATATCCGCGCCTTGGACAGACTGGCAAATAAAGTTCTTTTGTTTGGAAGAGGGAACTTGTTATCAGCAAGGAAGTGATTCAATGGTTTATAATCAATCACAAGTCTCATTTTTCCACGAACTTGTTCACTTCTTTTGTTGACATAAAATGCTTGGCATGCCCATTGAGAAGTAGTAGGTTCAATGAGACCTTCATCTTGCAATTGGCTTAACTCTTTGGTTGCTAACTGGAGGTGTTCAGGGCTCATTCCAATATGGCTGGCTTTAGTAGGGTTAACGTCTTCATTTCTTTTGAAAGGTAGGGCTATGAAAAAATCTGGATTTTTCCATAGAGGGTGAGTGCATTTGGTGAGAAAATCTGGGTGAGAATCTGCACAACATTCTCGGATTAATAGGCTTGTTATATCATCAAGGCTGGTTATGGAAAAATATGTGGTTGGCTGTATGTATGGCAGAAAGTAGGACTTGTATCTAAGGCCATTTGGAAGAGGAATAACACGTTTTGCCCACAATTGTCGAATGATGTCAAAACCAATTACAATATCCTTCCCTGGTAAAGATGATCCAAGTAACTTGTGTGAGACATTACATTCAGGAAAGAACTGAAGCGTCACTGGCGTACTTATCAACTCTGTTGAAAAATACTCATTATTAGCTGCCTGGAATATTTGCTGATGTGTTTTCCACATGTTTTTGGGAAGAATGGCTGGATTTAAGATTGAACAAGCTGCTCCAGTGTCAAACAGACCTGCAACTGTGATTGGTCTTTCATATTTTCCTGGAAATATTTTGACTTCAATCATCGGAACTGGAAGACTAAGATTGATTACTTGCATTCCATAGCATTCCTCTATACTGTCATAGCCATTAGTGCTCTCATCATCGGAGTCAAATTCTAGTACGAAGACAGTTTCAGGGGACTGCTCATCTTCTTCAGAGAATACCGATTCAAGGTCCGCTTCTTCTTCCACTTTCGTTGCTGCATAGATTTGGTGTAAAATTTTCTCCTTCTTTTTGTTGGTACAATTTTTTGCAAAATGGCCCTTCTTTCCACAGATAAAACATCTGTCTCCCTTTTTCTTTGTGAATTTCCTTTTAAAATATCTTCTTCTTCGAGGAAAAGATTTGGAAAATCTTTTGTTCCGAAATTTGAACCTCCTCCTGTGGAATTTCTTCTTTCCTGGACAATCACAACTCTTGTTATCATGTCGGCACTTAATCTTCAAATCTGGTTGATCACACGCCTTTTCAAGCTTTTGTCCTGTTGTACTGATGTCTTTTAAAAACTCTCTTTGATTGCAGAGTTTTTTCAAGGTTCTCTTGACCCAGTTGTGAAGCTCTCCAAATGAATTGGTTCCCAACGATTGTCCTTTTATTTCAATCATTTTGAGTGTCTCTTGACCAAGAGGTTGTGGGATGGACTCTAAGTAAGCCCGCTTTATATTTGTATCGTCCATTCCACCAATGAGGTAGTATCGCCTGGCAGCATTGTGGAAATGTTTATCCAGATCTTTAGGATTGTAAGAACAACATTTCAATTTGAAGAATTCTTCTCTTGCAATATCCTTCAAATGATCCGTCTTTCCACAGAATTCCCAATATAATGATTCTATGAAAGCATCTATTGTTGGGGAATTAGAATATTGAATCTGGCGATATTCTCCAAGAGCATCATACCAATCTTTTAAAAACCCAGTGATTCTTGCCAGAAAAGATTTTATGACTGCAGAATGAGTCATATTTGGCCTTTGTAATTCTGCTAAACACCATGCTTTCATTTCTTGAAATCTTGCTTTCCACAAAGCTGGAGGAATATCATCAAAAGTGAATTTGGTTGCTGAAGTACTATTTTGTGAATAATAATTGTTCACAACATGAGGATCAGCGATATCTTCATCAATTATTTCTTGACTCATCAACAACGGGAATTCCTTGTTGAGTTTGACTTGAGTGTGGTCTGTCAGCCATATAAAAAGGAGGATGATCTTATAGAAATTCATCTGAGGACTCTTCAAGTTCAGAACTAGTTTCATTTGGGATGGTTAAAATAGGAGTTATAGAGGAACGATTTTGAGTTTTTTGTAAGAAAGTGGTTATGGGGTTTTTTATCATCATTTGTGGTCTTTTTTCTGGTTTTGGTGGAGGTAAAGCTTGTAGATTTTGTGAGGCTAATGGTTTGGTTTTCTTTATATTGGGATGAGAAAGAGGTGTCAATTTCTTTTTCCATTCTTCCGGAGTGAAGAGTGAAGATGTGGATTCATAAGCTCCTGTTGAATACATGGGTCCTGAAGTTTGTGATATATGGGTATATGAGATAGGGTGATATGGAGTAGAAGGTGGGATCATGGAATTGTTTTCAAGAGAAATGAGTTGTTTTTTGAGATTTCTTATTTCTCTTTCTTGATCTGTTATGGATAAACGGTTTTGTAAAAGGGTCATGATTTCAGCATGGAGGGTTTCAATCTTTTGTTTACAGGCTTGAAGAGGGGTTAATAGTGTTTGTGCTTGTTGCTGTAGAGTCCTTTCAATTCTTTGCTGACTTTGGTCAATTTTTCTCAACAGGGAATTTTGTTGGACTGTATTTTCTGACTGCCAGTTTAAAACTGCTTCTGCTGCTGAAAGCTGGTCAACTGAACCATCCGATTTTCTGGATGTGGGATTCCTGATCTTCCAGGCATGAGTTGACTGCTCTTCGTCAAAAGAGGACAATGGAGGAAACTCTTCTTGTAGAGGAGGGTGGAACATAGCTATAGGCATAGCTATCTGAGGAGATGGAGGTGGACTATTATCCCAGTCCCATTTTTTTATGTAGTTGGTCGTCGCAATCCCATGGATCATCATTATCATCCCAACCAGTAGGAATAATAGGTTCATCACTTGTAGGAGGTGGAGTATACTTGACATAATAGTCAAATTTTCCAGAGGGTTCTCCTAACAAATCAATTCCTGCAAATTTGTTTTCATATGCTTCACGCAACTTTTGTTGGCTATTCTTCTTTTTCTTCTTCTTCCTGGAAGGACGATCGTTAAATAGATCTTCTTCATCTTCTATGCATTTCGCACAGAAACATACATCCCAATAAATATGTCCTGAGTTATCAGATTTGCAATAAACTGGCCTGCCATTTGCATCAAATCCATAAAAGGGAATTTCTCCATTTGAAAAAGCAAACTGTGTTGGAAAACAGGGAGGCTTTTTATTTGCAGGTTCTTTTTGAAACATGATCTCAATTTCGCCATTTGACTTTCTCCTGAAATGATGAGTTGCTGATTGTATGGGCAGAGAGTCTTTTGACACCTGGTGATGTTGCTCATAACTAGTAACCCAAGTTTGAGGGACCAATTTAATGAGCTTAGATCTAGGAATCTGTCTAGGGACATATGTACAGCTTGGCTGATCTGTTCCCATCTGAATTAATAAAGCATCATCCGTCCCATTAGGAGTGACAAAATCAAGAGAGTGATTTTGAATTCTGTAAGCCATCTGGTAATGAAGTATTGCTCCATATGTGACTGCTGTTGGAACTGCTCCGACAATTTGGACCTGGATTTTTAAAGCTGATAACAATAATGGATCTGCAATTGGCATATTATAATTTGGAAACATAGTAACAAGTACTGTTCCCGCATTGAGTGTAGTTTCCACAGTGCCAATACATGCATGTTGATAATCAGCAAATCGTGTATCTAGAAGAGCAATTCTAGAAACAGCCGGGAGACCTTTTCTTCCATGGAGGGTAAGTGCAATTCTTACAGCTCCAAAATGAAGATGGGTAAAACCTTCAGATAACCATACTTTTGGAAGATGAGATGGTAAATCTAAGGTAACAAACTGCTCCTTTTCAGTAGCAGGTAGAAGATGCTGATCAAACTTTGATGCCTGAACATATTCTTTGATTTGGGATTTTGATGGTGAAATGATACTTTTAACAGTTTTGGTGAAGGAATTTCGGGGTTTGTTATATGGAAGGTAAGGATTGACAAGAGGTAGATCTGTAATTGGGATTTTTTCAAAATTTTATGAGGTTAACATATGCTCCAATGGAATAATCTATTTTTTCTACTGCGACACATATCTTATTAATTGACACATATGCCTAAAATAAATGAATATATATCCTATTCGTTCACTTTGGCAGAATACCCACTAGACAATATTTTTCCATGCGGAAGACCACTAACATCAAATTTTATTAGTTTAAGCGTAAAAGATGATAAAGATGGCCAATGATATAAGGGTAATTTCGACAATTACCCTTCTAACATTATCTATTTTGTGCAAAACCCCGAATAATTCATTTTGGCGCAAATATTCGTCCCCCTGGAAAATCATTTAAACTTTGTGGAATACAATATTTTTGTCATTTTTCCTCATAAAACCCGGTAAAATGATGAATACATGCCTCTTTAAATAAAAAAAATATATAAACAATTGCAGTCATAGTCCAAAATCTTTTCAAAATATGCAATTGAATCAAAATTTCTAATTTAATACAATACTAATTTAGTTCAAAACCTCAATTTAATCAGATTGAATTAAGTTAAGAATCCTAAGTATTCAACATAATACAATTTAACCTTAAATTAATAAAATTTCAAAATTTTGGTCAAAATCAACTCAATCAAAATCTCCAATTTTGGTCAAACTAAATTAATTAAAATTCATAACCTTAATTTATATTATAGAAAATGAATGAATTGCAACTTTGTCCCAACACAAAAATTGCACACTAAATCCAATAATGGAATTGTAACTTCACAGGACTTCATTGGCAAAATCCCGACCCCTTCAAAATGCATGATTGGGTACGCCTGGACCATACGATCTATGCAAGAATGAACCATGTTCATGCGATCTAATCGTAAGTTCTGGTCTGTGCAATTGATGTCATCAGCATATATGCTTGATAGCATGAATGGTGCTATAACCCCCAACAACCAATTGCACAATTTGAGCTATCAATTGCTACTCTTTGTTGCACCTTCACATTGTTAAATTTGTATCTCTTACAATATCCTATCCAAATGCAATACCGTCAACGATGGAAGCTTTTAGGACCCAAATTCAATTTTCATGTTTGAAAATTCGATTAGAACCTAGTACAAAACAATTTTATAAAGATTTAAGTGTACAAATAACTATATTAAAATTTCAAAAGTTCTCATGCCAAAGCAATAATATATTCTAACAAACAGTACAGTAGGGTACGATACCGCTATTTCTTATTTACTTAAGCATGCAAAACAATATTATTATTAATTTCAACACCCAAATTTGGATCACCTTTGACTTCAAATTCAATGGAATACTTTCTATAATATAGATGTGATTGTCTATCATTATAGACGAATGAAAAACTTTCTCAAAATTTTTATTCATCTACTTAAATATTTTCCAAATTGCTTGGTTGAACTTGATCAGATATAATCATTGATAGGAGGTATAAATTAGGCGACTCCTATTAGTTGGGAAGGTACTGAATATGATTTACTACAATCTCAGTACACAATTGTCCATGTCTAGTTTTTAATAGTACTAGTGGAGTGAACGTGCATTGCATGTTAGTGGAATAGTTTGAAAGAAAATCATTTATAAATGTGGAAGATATCTATAAATTGATTAAAATTGACTTACTTCTCATTTCTTTTCTTTCATATCTCATGTTAGTGGATTATTCGATTGTTTAAGCTCATAAAAAACTAGCCCAAGGGAATGATGATGCAATCTGATGAACCAAACACAAAACATAAAATAATTTATAAATTAAAACACTAAAGTCAAATACTGTAAAGCAGCATATGTTTGGTTTAGTGTTTCGGGTGAGATTTTTTCGGTCATTTCACTTATTTTAACCTCCTAAACATATTGAAGTGTTTGTTTTAGCGTTTTAGGTTACGCTGGAAAATTTGGACAATTTTGCCTCGGGACATCAATAATTGGTATATTTTTATGAATTTTTAGGGTGAATAGTGGTGGCCCTAAAACAGTAAATTTGTATCTTCCCACTTTATGGACTCAGATAGATCCGCTTTGATAAATTGGCATAACCCTTTTAATTTTCAGCTTTAGCGCGTCACTAGGTTGACAAATAGGGTTATGGTTACCATGAATGGTAACATTGTTTGTGTTAGAAGGCCGAACCACTTGCTCTTAGGGGTGTCAATGGGCCGAGTCGAGCCATGAAAGCACGAGCTCGTGGGCCGAGCTGAGCTCGGCTCGCGAGCACACGTTGTTTTTATTTTTATTTATTTATTATTATTAATAATTTTTTTTGGAAACAAATAGGTAAATTGAAAAATAAAAAAGTAATTTTAATTTTTAAATCGTGAATTTTTTATATAAAAATTTTTTATATATAAAAAACTAGGTAAAAAAATTAATCTCTCTTCCTTTATTCGGGCTTGGGACCGGCTACTTAAATTTAGAGTAGGCGAAGTTAAAAATTGTGTTGTTTGTTTGTTCGTATACAATTTTTTCAAGGAAATTTAAAACAATATTAAAAATTATTTTTCCTCTGCATATAATTTTCGAAGTAAATCCCTTCTAAAAATTGAAAGGGTAATTGAATGCCTTTTCAATTGTCAGAAGTCTTCACTTCGAATATTATATAGAAGTCTTTCACTTCGAAGATTATATATAATCTTCGAAGTGAAAGACTTCTGACAATTGAAAGGGCAATCATTCGATTACCCTTTCAATTTTCAGAAGGAATTTATTTCGAAAATTATATACAAAGGTACGCACAGCGTTGTTCAAGAAAAGAATTTAAAATGTAGACATATAGTAATAATAGTACTAAGTACTAACAAAAATTTAACTAAATTGATGGAATTTTTTTTTTTTTTAACTAAAAGAGATAGAAAAATATAAAAATGAAATCTTTATTTTTTTATTTTTATTTTGAAAATAGATAAAATATAAACCCTCATTCTTTATCCGAACTTGGGACCGGCTACTTAAATTTTCAGTAGGCGGAGTTAAAAATTGGACACGAACAATTTATTGTAGTGTGTACAATTTTTTAAAGAAAATTAAAAGAAACGATAAGAAAAGAAAAGTTTCATCAATATAATTAAATCAAATATCACTTATTTGACGACATGCAATTTCGGCATATTTATCTTGTAGTCGAAAATGAGCGTTCTGCCAATCCTTAATGCACATTAACGCTTCTAAAATACCTTCTTTCAGTCGGCTCCTGACCTCTCTCAAAACTCTTTTACCTACACTAAAAGCAGACTCCGAAGCAACAGTGCTAACCGGAGGTGTCAGCAGATTTTTTGCAATCACAGATATAACTGGCTAACGTCGTTCATACCTTCACCAGAATTCAATTACTTCGTCTGAACTTTTTTAATTGTTTTATCTGTTGGCATATTTTGGTTGAAATAATCAATTAATTCAGCAGGCAATGTATTATAGCTTGAGCCCGTAGATGTTTGATGAGAATGAGATACAGATGGTGACGACATGACAGTGGTAGTAGACGAACACATTGTAGATGAATCATATCTATAAAATTAATGCCTTGAAATAAATTAAATATTTCCGCATCTTCTTCTTCAATTTCAGCGGAAGGAGTAAGTGCAGATGGTACCCGACTAATATTAGTACCCATTCGGTTCACATTTAATTCATACATTTCACATAATGTTTGCTCTAAATTTCTATATGTGATAGGTGTATCAAATGTTAAGGCGTTTGAAGTTTGATCAATTATATATTTAGTTCCCGATAAATTATATCGGGGGCCCATCCGCATGCTAAAGGAAATAACATAAGCAAGTCTTCCCAATATTTTTTAAATTTTAATTCCATAGCAATTATAATTTCACTAAAATTAGGATCGTTTTTGTATTTATGAAATGTTCTTGCAATTATATAAAGACGTTCAAGCACCATACAGTTGGTGGGATAGTAAACGCTCGATAAAATGTTTGTGATTTCATAAAAAGATGTCAAAAATCTTTTAACTTTCAAAACTATTTGCCAATCACGTTTAGTCAAATTACCCTCGTCATCACTTCTAACATGTCTATTGTTATAAAAGTCAGTTATTAAATGTTCAAAACCTTCACATGACTTTAATAACAAGTAAGTAGAGTTCCACATATAATCTACGTCGCTAACAAATGTTTTAGCATTTTGCACTCCTATTTCGGCACAATAATCCTCAAATGCTTGTTTTCTATATGGAAAGATTGTGATATATATTAGTGCATTCCTAGAAGTTCATCATTTATATGTTTTAAACCATCTTGGACAATTAAATTCAAAATATGACATACACAACGAATATGAAACAAATACACACCAAAATCAGGTTGCAGTACCCAATGCAATTTATCGGCAACTACTTTATTAATACTAGTATTATTGAAAGTAAATGAACGAATTTTACTTTTGCAATGATATTTTCTAACAATACTAATAATAGCATTAAATATATTATTAGCGTTGTGAGGAAACTCAATAATTCTAAAAGCAATAATTTTTTATGCATGCACCAAAGTGGGTCTATATAATGTGCAGTTGCAGTTATATATGTTCTTTTATTAATCCCTTCCCATATATCCGAAGTTAAATATATGACACCCCCATATTTTTGCAAATCCATAATTAATTGTTGTTTTGTTTCAGTGAAATATTGTATTGTATCGGAACGAAGAGTGTTTCGACTTACCCCAACGTACATTGGCTGCAGATATTCTTTCACATACGAGACGTAGTATTGGTTGTCAATTAATGCCAAAGGCAACTCAGCACCAGCAACAAGCTTCACCATTCCAGTTCGAGCTCTCTACTCCGAATACACCCATGTGGATAGGGGTCCAGCAGAACCACCGGCGTCTGAACTGTCAAATTGCAATTGTGTTTGCCAGCTTGGAATAAGTCCGTGTTTGGCCGCACATTCTTTGTAATGACGGTTGAGATGGGTGGTACCAATTCCTCTTTGCCATGCCAATCTTTGTTGGCAGTATTTACATACTACTTTGCATTCTGGGACTCTATTGACGATTTTTTCCGTTGAAATCCACTTAAAGTGATCCCAACATTTTGCTTGTTTTTTTTTCCCTTTCGCTTTCCCTTCGCATCAGGAATGTTTAATTCAGCCTCTTCTTCCTGATCGTTTTCCGCTTCGGGAACGTCAATATTATCCAAATTAATTGGATAATTTGGATTGTCGTTTACATGATGGTGAAGATCCAAATCTGGAATATCTTCAGGTAGGGATACGTCATTTAGACCTTCAAATTGATTCCGAAATTGACTTTGCGTTGTCATAGGCGATTCGTTTCCTCTCACACCGAAAAAGTTTTCGCCAAATGTGCGTGAATCCATTTGTTTAATTGTAATAAGTAATAACTAGTAAAAGAATAAATGTATAAATGTAGTGAGAAATAAAAATTAGATGAAATTTCAATAAATATAGTGAGAACCGAGAAATGAGAATTGGATATTGTATAAATTGTATATAAAAATTGCACAACTATCAGTACAATACAAAAGAGTTGAGAGAAAGAGAATTGAGAGTTGAGAGTGAATTGTAGAAAATTTTGTGGCTAAATGCCACTATTTATAGAAGAAGAAGAGGGAAAAAAATTAAAAAAAAATTAAAGGACCAAAACGGCCACTGAAAAAATTCAATGACCGTTTAACGGTCATAAATTTAAAAAAAAATTCAAGGACCGAAACAGTTACTTTTTAAAAAAAGTGACCGTTTCGGTCACTTTTATAAACGAGCCCACGAGCTCGCCGCGAGCGGCTTGTTTTAGTTGCGAGCTGAGTGGGCTTGGCTTGCCCATCGAACTGGCCCACTCAGCTCGTGCTCGGGCCCGAGCTGCCCACGAGCCGAGCGGGCGAGCCAACGAGCCGCTCAGCCCATTTGTCACCCCTACTTGCTCTTAACTGTTCGATTGAGTACTTATCTTTTGGTTAAATCAGCCTGTTGATTCTTAGTGTTATAATTGCTATGAAACTGGTTATTTGTTAGGCATATCCTTTTTGTTGCACTATTATTTCCGTTGCTTTTTAACTCCATTAGAATGTCGAGATTTTATCTGTTCGAACATTCCTTTGATCTATGAGTCCTACGAAACCCTAGGAATTTAGAACGGACCATATTATCTGTGACCCTAGGACTACTTTGTGTGGTTTGACTGCGTTTTGTGCATTTTTTACTATTCTATGAAAATGAAAACCCACAACTTTGATATGGGGATTTTTAACCAAAAATATGATTTTTCAATCTGGCAACAAAAAATGAAGGGTATTTTGGTTTAATAAAAAGTTTCAAAAGTCATTGAAGGCAATTTTCCAACTGATTTTTCAAAAGAACAAAAGGAAGAAATCGACGAGCTTGCTTATAACTCAATAATTTTACACTTATCTAACGTTGTTTTGAGAAAGGTGGGTAAACTGAAAACCACCAAAGAACTTTGAAAAAAATTGGAAGATCTGTATTTGCTCAAATCTATACCAAATAAACTTTACCCTGCTTGAACTTTTTTTAACTTTAAAATGGATCATTCAAAGGATCTCAATGATAATTTAGATATGTTTAATAAATTGGTGCAAGATATTGTTAACTGTGATGAGGCTATATCTGAAACTTATAAGGCCATAATCTTGCTCAATTCTACTTCTAACTCATATAGGGAAGTTAAGAACACTATTAAGTATGGTAGGGATACTTTGACGCATGAAATTGTCATAGATTCTCTTAGAAGCAAAGAGATGAAAATTAGGGCTGAAAAACATAATAAGAGAAGCAATGAGTTACATATGATGCGAGATAGAACTCAGTTTAGGCAAAACAGTCATGATGGATACCAAAGTAGTGGTGAATTAAGTAGTAATGGATGGAAGAAGAAGGGCAAGGGTAGGTCTAGATCGAAGTTTTAAACGAAGGCTAGAAAATGCTATGCCTGTGGGAAAATAGGGCATTTTATAAAAGATTGTCATAAAGATAAAGGTAAGCTAACGGTTAAGAAGAGAGATAAGGTCAACGTGTTATCCTCTGTTTCTAATATAGATGATTGTGAGGTCAATATGATTACAAGTCTCGTTGCATATACTGTTGAATTGAATCTAACTGCTAATTCTCGCATGCATAAGTGGATACTTGATTCTGGTGCATCTTTTCATGTGACAAATGAAAAAATTTGGTTTGAAAACTTGCATGAATCTAATACTGGGCATGTTGTGCTGTGTGATAATTTTGCCTATATGATTTCTGGAATTGATGACATTAATATAAAGTTTGACACTGGTTTTTGTACACGTTAAAAGATATTAGATATATTCTCGAACTGTCTAGAAATTTGATTTCAGTAGGAAGACTTAAAAATGATGACTTCACGGGTAAAATTGGAAATGGAATGTTAAAAATGATTAAGGGTGCATTAGTTTTTATTAATGGATCTAAAAAAAATGACATTTACATCACTATTAGAGAAGTGATTAGAGGTTTGAACTCCTCTATCTCTTGTGTCAAGGTTGATCACATACATATATAGCATAATAGGCTTGCACACATAAGCAATAAGAGACTTAAGCTTCTTAATGAAAAATGTGTATTTGGTAATGATTGTGTGTCTGATTTGTCATTCTGTGATCACTGTGTGCTTGGTAAGTTTCATAAAACATCTTTCTCCACTAGTGTTTATAAAGCTAAAGACATGCTTGAGTATATGCATTCTGATTTGTGGGGTCCTACTAGTAATCCCACATTGGGTGGGAATATGTATTTACTGTCTATTATTGATGACCATACTAGGAAAGTGTGAGTCTATCTTCTGAAAGATAAATCTAAAACTTTCTACAACTTTAATAACTAGAAGAGACAAGTGGAAAATCAAATTGGTAAAAGGATTAAATTTTTAAGGACAGATAATGGCCTAAAGTTTTGTAACACTGAATTTGATAGTATGTGTAAAGAAAATGGAATAACAAGGTATAAGACGGTTCCTTATACTCCCCAACAAAATGGGGTAGTAGAAATGATGAATAGAACCATACTTGATAAAGTGCGTTGCATGATATTAAGTTTTGGTATCCCAAAGTCATTTTGGGGTAAAGCTGTTATGACTGTCTGTTATTTGATTAATTTGACTTCATCCGCTGCTTTAAATGGTGATACCCCTCATGAGAGGTGGTCTGGTTAACTTAGTAATTACTCTATACTTAGAATCTTTGGTTGTGCTACTTTTTCCTATTAGAGTGAGGGAAAGCTCGAACCTAGAGCTAGAAAGTATGTCTTTCTAGGATACCCTAAAGGTGTTAAGAGTTATAGGTTATGAGATAGAAGCCAAAAGGGGTTAAGATCATCGTGAGTAGGGATGTCACGTTTAACGAGGATGAGATACCTTGTCTTGAGGGTGAACTCGAGCTTGTGAGTGAAATTGAACCAGGTGAAGAGAGAGATTGGTTTAAGGTGGAGTGAGGAAAACTTAGCACATCTATCCCTACCACTCCAAATGAGGTGGAGACTTAGGTTCAGGAACTTGAGGTGGAGAATAAAGACGAAGTAGTGATAGAAGAGCACCTTGAGAAAGAAATTTCTTTAGCTAATTACAACTTAGTTAGGATAGCGAAAGGAGACAAACGAGAGAATCGAGGAGGTTCAGATATGAATTGAGTTAGCTTTCACCCATGCTATCTACAAAGAACTAGTTGATAGAGAGCCAAAAATCTTTGAAGAGGCGATGAATAGTGATTAATCTAAAGAGTGGTTTAAGACGATGAAAGAAGAGATGAGTTCTTTAGAGAAGAATCGGACTTGAGAGCTAGTACCTAGACCTAAGAATAAATTGATTGTTAATTGCAAATGGGTCTTTAAGGTTAAGGAAGGTACCAGTGGCTCGGAACTCTTAAGATTCAAAACTAGGTTAGTTGCTAAGGACTATACACAGAAGGAGGGTGTTGATTATAATGAGATTTTCTCACCAGTTGTTAAGTACACTATTCTTAGGGTCATGCTTGCATTGGTTGTACATTTTAATTGGGAACTTGAACAATTTGATATAAAAATTACTTTTTTACATGGTGAGCTTGACGAACAAATCTTTATGAATCAACCAAAATGTTTTAAGGATAAGCTAAAACTTGATGATGTGTGTTTTCTTGAAAGGTACTTTTATGGTTTGAAACAGTCACCTAGACAGTTGTAGAAGAGATTTGATTCTTTTGTACTCATTATAGGGTTCCAAAGAAGTAAATTTGATCACTGTTTGTATTTTCAACACAACAATGCTGATAATAATTATTTGTTTTTGTTGTTCTATGTGGACGACATGCTTTTAATTAACTCATCACCTAAGTGGATAAACAATATAAAAGCAAAGTTAAGTAGTGAATTTAACATGAAAGACCTAGGTAAGGCTAAGAGAATTCTAGGCATGGAAATTGAAAGAGATAGATCAAATTCTGTCTTGTTTTTGCATCAGTTTCCATTTATATATATATATATATATATCGAGAAATGTATACTTTAAATTACACCACCTTAATTAATTTAATTCTAAAAATAAAAATAAACACACACAATTAAAAATATGATTTTCAAATAAGGAAATTAACTATATATATATATATATATATAAGAAATTTGATAGAATGATTGCAAACCCGTCACATTGCTTCTAGCTAATCACTTTGTTTTATCTAAAGAACAAGTTCCTTGCAATGAACGTGAAGTATAATACATGAGTAGAATTTCCTATTCTAATGTGATTGGTTCCATAATGTATTTGATAGTTTACACTAGACCAAATTTAGGTTTTTCTATTAGTACTCTCAGTAGGTACATGTCTAATCTAGGTCTCAAACATTAGGAAGCCTTAAAAATGGTTATTAAGATACTTGAAGGATACTAGTGACATAGATATAAAGTTTAGTGCTAGTAAGAAAGGTGTGAAATTGAAGGGCTTTGTAGATGTTGACTATACTGGAAATAGGGATGGTAGGAAATCAACTTCCTCTTACATGTTTACCTTATCTAATTCTTGTGTTAGTTGAAAATCATAGTTACAACACATTGTTGCACTATCTACAATAGAGCCATAATATATTGCTACCACTGAAGCAATTAAAGAGGCTCCATAGCTTAGAGGTCTATTTTATGAACTATGTGTCTTGAATGATTATGTGGCAATGTATTCTGATAGTCAGTCCTCTATACATTTATGCAAGAACCCTATTTTTCACGAACGCACTAATCACATTGATATTGGACTACATTTCATTAGAGATATAGTATCTGAAGAAGTGGTGAGACTCAAAAGTTGCACTAAACACATTGATGTCACCTAGTTTCATTAGAAATATAACGGACCAAAATCGTTAGTATTGGTGGTCCTAAATATAAAAATGTATGGACTTTCATAAAACATGGATATTCCCAGTTATTTATATGTTGACAAGTTTATGAAAAAAAATCTAGTTGCCACAAAGGTATGACTGATTCATCATATCTACAACGACCATTACATCTAATTTAGTTAAGGTCCTCTAAAGGTGAAAATCTTTATCTGATTGAAAGCAATAAAAAATTTGGTTAAGTATGAAAACAAGAAATGTGGAAAATGACTTTCGTGTCAACTTTGGCCAAATATTCGGACTTGATTTGATAGTCAAATTACAAATGTACTAACTAGTTCTATTTCTCAAGTAGATCGTTATAATATGTTTGAAATCTCAAAACAAATTCGATTTGAATGAGAATATACGGTTCAAAAAAATAGGAGAAAACTAGCCTAGAAATCGAGTAACTCCATCACTCGCTTATCGCTCAAGTGACAAGCTAGCAACAGGCAGGTGAAAAGTTTCTTTTAAAATTTTTACACTGGCACTCGAGAGAGAGGCTAGCGACAGCAACAAATGTTTTCTTTTGTAAAGTTGTGAGTTTTGGCTCTCATAACTTCACCCACAACCTCTTATCCTCTATAACTAAGACCTTTGGGACGTCTTTTTCTTCATCTCAATGATACGAAATCATAGCATAACATTATTTTCTTCTTTCTTTACCACAAATTCTACATAAAACTTTGCATAAAATATGGTTTTCTATTTTCGTTCATATAGGGAGTACAAAACCCAATTTTGGCTGATCTTATGTTTTGGAGTGCTGCCAACACAATAGGATAGTCATTGTATCTTGGAACTTGACTGCTGTCATCCATATGCACTGTTGCGGGGCA
Source organism: Olea europaea var. sylvestris (assembly GCF_002742605.1). Classification (NCBI taxonomy): domain Eukaryota; kingdom Viridiplantae; phylum Streptophyta; class Magnoliopsida; order Lamiales; family Oleaceae; genus Olea; species Olea europaea. Next base: position 48,988 of record NW_019236299.1, read on the forward strand.
AAATCGGCTTAAGCAAAAAGTGTTAAACACTTGCCTTGACTTTCGTATCCATTTGTTTGGCGTCATCTTTGAGACATATCTTGGCGTTATCTTGTGATATTCACTGTCTTTTTTTTATAGAAGATTTTTCTTATTTTTCTACCATTACTCTGTCCAAATTACGGTAAGGTTGATAAAGTCATCACTTTATTATTTTTCCAACAGTCTTAAGTCGATTTTTGGAGTGACAACTTTATTGTATTTTGTTAAATGGATTTCTGATTTTTCTATTCCTTTTTGAATATTGAATTATGGTTTATCTTCTGTTTTGTGTAAACAAAAATGAATACAGTTTTCAATACCGACTCCACTTCGAATATGGGAACCTTGGAAGGACATGCTAACACCTGTACGATCTTTGAGGTTGCGGTTGCTCCTCCCACTATTCATACGAACTCCATTCCACATGGAGAGAAATTGGACAAATTTATTGGGGTTGAGTTCAAGAGGTGGCAACATAAAATGTTGATTATCTCACTACCTTAAACTTGGCAAAGTTCTTAAATGAAGATGCTCTCATCATGCAAAAAGGGAAAAATAACCTGGCATCACTAATAGTGTTGGATGCTTGAAAACATTCAGATTTCTTGTGTAAGAAGTACATACTGAATGGATTGGACAATACGCTATACAACGTATATACTTTCAAGAAATCTGCAAAAGAATTGGGAGTCTTTAGAGAAGAAATACAATATTGAAGACACTGGAATGAAGAAGTTCATCGTGGAGGAATTCTCGGACTACAAAATGGTAGATTCAAAAATGGTCATCAGATAATTATAAGAATTGCAGGTAATACTTCATGACACACGTAAAGAACATGTCTTTAAGTGAATCTTTCAAGTGGCTACAATTATCGAGAAATTTCACCCATGTAGAAAGACTGCAAAAATTTATCTCAAGCATAAGCGCAAGAAGATGAATATTGAAGAACTCATCGTCCGTTTGAAAATTGAAGAAAATAATAGAAGTTCAAACAAACTTGTTAGAAGCCACATACATAAATTAAGGAAATGCAGTGGAATTAAATAACAAAAGCAAGAAAGAAAAGCATTTCGTTGAACCATCTAAAAAGAATGCAAAAAAGTTCAAGAGCAACTTCTATAATTGTGGAAAGGCTAGACATCGCTCCATTGATTGTCGCAAACTTAAGAAGCAAGCCCAAGAAAATATCACCGAATCTATAAATTTGTCGGCCATTATTTCAGAATGCAACAATGTTAGAAATCCCATGGATTGGTGGGTGAATACGAATAATACTCGTCATATTTGTGTCGACAGAGGAATGTTCTCTTCCTACACTCCAATTGAAGGTGAAAAGTTGTTCATGGGAAATTCCTCAAGTTCAAAAGTGGAAGGACAAGGTAAAATAATCTTAAAGATGACATCGGGCAAGGAACTTACCCTCAACAATGTTCTTCATGTGTTGGATATTCGCAAGAACTTAGTGTCAGGTTCTCTATTAAGCAAGAATGACTTCAAACTAGTCTTTATATTTGATAAGTTTATACTTACTATGAATAATATGTATGTACACAAAGGCTATGTGAAATAGGGACTATTCAAAAACAATGTCCTCACTATTGTATCAAATAACTCAAGCAATAAAATATCTTCTTCTGCTAATATTCTTGAATCATCTAATTTATGGCACCATAGGTTAGGACATGCAAAGTTTAATTCTAAACGCAAGTTAAAGAATTTAAGTTTGTTACCTAGTATGTATTTTAATAACGAAAAATGCAAAATTTGTGTAGAAGCTAAGTTAGCCCAAATGCCGTTTCACTCAGTTGAACGAAGCACAACACCTTTGGAACTTATTCACATAGATATATGTGATTTAAAATTCATACAAACATGAGATGGTAAAAAATATTTCATCACATTCATAGATGATTTTACAAGATAATGCTATGTATACTTGTTGAAAAGCAAAGATGAAGCTTTAGAAGTGTTTAAAAACTACGAAACTAAAGTTTAAAATCAACTTGGAAAATGAATAAAGATGATTCGTAGTGATCAAGGTGGATAATACGTCATACCGTTTGAAAATTTTTGTTCAGAATATGGAATTATTCATCAAACTACAACACTATACTCACCTCAATCCAATGGGTTTGTTGAACATAAAAATCGAACCCTTATAGAAATGATGAATGTAATTTTGATTAGTTCATACTTACCTCAAAATTTGTGGGGGACGATATTCTTTTTGCAAATCATATCCTTCATAAAATACCACATAAAAGTAAGATTGAGTCATCTTATGAGTTATGGAAAGGTCAAAAATCTTCCATCACATATCTTAAGGTGTGGCGTGTTTAGCAAAGGTACAAATACCTAGACCTAAACAAGAACTTGACCTAAGATAATATATTGTGTCTTTATCGGATATGCAAATAATAGTAATGCATATTGATTTTTGGTTCATAAATCGAAAATACATGATGTACATGAAGGCACTATCACTGAATCAAAGAATGCTGCTTTCTTTGAAGATATCTTTCCATGTAAGGAAAAAGAAATAAGTTCACACAAACGATCACACAAACGAACTTAAGATGATGCAAATGGAAACAATCAAGAAGATGGCAATCACAAGTAGATGAAGAACTAGCAGTAAAGGGCAAAGGATTCTTAGGACCTTTGGTCTACAATTTCTAACACATTTGCTAGAAAATAATCCAAGGACATTCGATGAAGTAATGTCCTCTCCCGAAGCTCCTTTTGGAAAGAAGCAGTTAATAATGAAATTGAATCCATCATGAATAATCATATTTGGGAATTGGTTGAACTCCCTTCGGAAAACAAAGCTTTATGTGCAAATGGATCTTCAAAAATAAATTGAAATCGGATGGATCAATAGATAAAATACAAAGCTAGATTAGCAGCCAAAGGATATAGGTAAAAATAAGGACTAGATTTCTTTAATCACTTCTATATGTGTATTGATTGCAATCATGACATTGCATAATCTTGAAATACATCAAATAGATGTTAAAACTGAATTCTTAAATGGTGAATTAGAAGAAGAAATATATATGGAATAACCTGAAGGGTTTGTTGCTCAGGGAAATGAGAATAAGGTGTGTAAACTTGTAAAATTATTATATGGATTAAAACAAAATTATGGTATCGCTACTGATATTTTGATTTACATGAACGACCGAATGATTCAAGACATCGTGTTCACAAATTAGCCTAGTAAATTCGATTATATTCAACTAAAGAAGGTTAAAAACCACAAGCCATTTTTCTTGATGCTAGAACTTGTCATACGTACTCCTTTTGTTAGAGTCTGCATATCATTTGCATTGTTATTGCATATTGTGAATTTCCATTCATGTGGGAGTTGATGGAATTCGGTTAAAGAGATTAAAAATTCAGTTAAGTATGAAAACCAAGAAATGTGGAAAATGACTTTCGTGTCAACTTCGACTAAATATTCGGACTAGATCCAATAGTCAAATTACAAATGTAAATAGGCTAACATGTTCTACTCATTGAGTAGATCGTCGTGGTATGTTTCAAGTCTCAAAACAAATTTCGAATAAATGAGAAATTACGGTCCAAAGTTGGAAGGAAATAGATAAAAACTGGCCTAGAAATCACCTAACTCAGTCGCTCCCCTATCGCTCGAGAAACAGGCAAGTGAAAAGTTTCTGTTAAAATTTTGACACTTGTGCTCGAGCGAGAGGCCAGCGGAAGGCTAATGATAGCAACAGATGCTTCATTTTGTAAAGTTGCGAGGTTTGGTTTGCATCACTTCACCCACAACCTCTCATCATCTATAAATAGGACTTTTGGGATGTCCATTTCTTCATCTCAATTATAAGCAATAATAGCATAATGTTATTCTCTTGTTTCTCCACCGAAAATTCTGTATAAAACTTTGCATAAAATCTGGGTTTCTTTGTTCGTTCATATAAGGAGTACAAAACCCGATTTCGGTTCGTTGATTTTGTATTTTGGAGTGCTACTAATACAAGAGGATAATCGTTGTATTTTGGGAGTTGATTGTCATCATCTGTAGGCATCGTTGCGGGACTAAATCGACTTAAGAACAAAGTGTTCAACATTGCCTCGACTTTTGCATCCATTTATTTGGCATCATCTTTGCGGTATATCTTGGCGTTTATCTTGCTCCCATTATTTCAAATTATAAGGGTGGAATAATATTTTTTTGAAGAATGGGTGGTTGAAAAATAAGAAAAAAATTCGATTTACGTGTAATATTATTTTATGAAAGATTGTCTAGTTAAAAAATATGAGAAAGAAAAATGAAATTTAATTTAATGGGGGCTAAACGAGGGACTTGTTATATTCACTCGTTGTTTTTGTAGAATATTTTTCTTATTTCTCTATCGTTACCCTATCCAAATTACAGTAAGGTAGGTAAATTCATCATTCTATTATTTTTTCAACAATTAATATGATTGAATTTTATATAGTTAGATGAATATTATGTTGTTAAATCCAACCTAGATTTAGGGGGTGGATTTTTTTGTTTATAATATTCTCTGTCAAAGTTCAAATGCACCCCAAAATTTGTAGTGGTGACATTGCTTTCTTCAAATTAGAACATTGAGATGTTTGAAGAATATTCGAAATGATAAATTACACTATAGTGAAAATTGGATATCCAATGCAAGGATTCATAATCTACTAACAAATGTGCTTTACTATTGAAAGTATAGTTATTTCGTGAAAATTCTTAATACAACTTGAGAATTGAAAGAAATTATAGATTTCAATAAAGTTGATGGCTTCAAAGATTTTGGGAGGATTTTCTAATTGGTGACAATTATACATATTATATATCATTTGACCGAGATACCTAACTGTAAATGAAAAGTCTTGAGATATACGTAGTAGACTTAATATCATCCTGCAGTTACTCTCAAATGGAATAATTCTGACCGTTTATCTAACAATAGTCTATTGGATCCATTTACAAATGGATTATATAGAGAGAATAAACTGCACATCGAGGGAAATTGGTGTATAGTCTAAATTAATGGGTTAGCTTACTGAAAACCTAACCTGGTGACTGGAGATCCTATAGACTAAATTCAATGAGAAAACTAGTTAGGATTGATTCGACGAGAAGCACTTCGGAATTTTAACTCCTTCCCATTTTTTTGATGCAAATAAATGCTATATACAAAAGATTGGTTAAGATAAGCTATGCTTTTAATGATGACTGTTGACCCCAAAAAGTGTTGCCAACAGATGCCGGTCCCACCCGCGCACACAAGGGTGAAGGTCCAACACGCTAAGACACGTGGACGGTCTAAAATGGGCAGTTCAAAGGGCATGGGAGTAGCCCAACGACACGGGACGGTGACGTTCGGAATCCGACGGTTGTTCATGATCCGATTGTACAATAATTACCAACCGGTGTTCGTAAATGTATATGTAAATGTGTATAAACTCGATTTGTGTATTGTAAGTAAATGAGAGAGAGAGAGTTGAGTAAAGTGTAGTTCTTTGTATTGATTCTTGCATTAGCCCTTTGATGTTACACAAGGGAAGTACTTATAGTGATACGTGAGAAATGGGAGCCCTCGGAAGAGGTGGCACGTGGCTTCATCTCTTTGATTCAAACATCTTATCCTAGGCAGGGAGCCTGACTTGCTAGCTTGCTGTGCATTTATTGTTTGTGCAGAGCCTCCATGCTAGTGACAAGACTTGACCTTTATGCTTATGACAAACGTTCCATCAATCATTTGAACAAGATCTTTGTGTAGACGATCTCTTGGGAGAAGTGACCATGAAAGATGCTCCCATGTGGTTCAGAGGCTCCTACATCAACTTCGGGGCTTCAGCCATTTCATACAATACTTCCACTTGAGGGCTTCAACTAACTTCTACCAGCTTCAGCATTATGGCTTTGGCTCATAGGCCTCAGCATGTGGACCTCGGTTACTCTCACAGGCCTTGGTAAAGGGGGCATGCCTCGGCTAGTGGACTTCGGCGTGAAGGGCTTCGGCCATAGCCCACCTCGGCAATATATGCTACCTCGACTGGAGTGCCACGTGGTTCGGCCTGAGTGGGCCATTAGCCCAGGTAGGTTGGCCAAGTATGAGAACAAGCAATAATAGTCCCCCAAGTCCAAGTATGGTCATTTATGTAATGCGTGGACTTTAATGAAGTAAAAATTGAAAGAATTTTTGAACCTCAAATAATAGTCCCCCAAGTCCAAGTATAGATATTTATATCATGGTTGGAGTTAGAGATGTGCTGCTGTAGGTAAATGATGAAGAGACTGAGGCTGTGTTGAAGATGAGGCCGAGGTGGTTGGGACAATGAACCTGCGAGGCTTGTTGGCTGAATGTTGAAGTTGAAGTCGAGGTGGTTGGGAAACCGAACCTGCGAGGCTTGTTGGTTGAATGTTGAAGCTGAAGCCGAGGTGGTTGGGAAACTGAACCTGCGAGGCTTGTTGGCTTCATCAGCCGAGGGTCAATGGTAATGATTATGCTTCAATAGTTGTGCCAATGATTTGATATTTTGTGCTTGTTTTCGAAGAAAAGTGGCTGACCCGTTACAAATTCCAAGGTGCCTGCTGCCGTCGAATTAAAAACACAGTTATGAGTACAGCTGGAGGTTCTAGAAGCAGACGCGTTGGATCGGGTACGTGGGAGGCACGTTAGAATCTGAGGCGTAGGTTTGAAAAATCATTTGAATTCAACGCCTTGGATTTGATCTGCAATGGAGGGTTCAGACTGGCTGAGTTTCGATCTGATGGCCGGGGTTTATCCTGGACCTCTATAAAGGCTAAGAAAATCCCATTTTTTAGGACTTTTGAAAATTTGCAATTTGATTCTCTCTCAAAATCCTGAACTTTTCGGCATCAAGGCTGCCTGTTCTTTGATTTTTCGGCCTATCTCCGTTCGCGTAGTGTTCTTCCCTTAGGTATTATTCGCAGAAAAGCCCTTTTTGCCGTGTTAATTCTGTGAAATGGAGTCCACCTTGGGTAGGGAGTTGGTGACTGTTGCGTCATTGGATTATGGGGTCAGTCAGAGGGGAGATGCCGAGGCTGATAGTTATGCCATGACCGAGGACCCAGTAGATTATACTGAAGAGTGGGGGGCGTCTAGGGTGCCCTCAAGTATGACGTGGAAAAGGTTGGGGGAGATCAGGGAGAGATACAGTGTCCCCCACACCATAGAGATGCTAGTTCCCGTGCCAAACGAGCGGGCCTACGATCTGAGGTCTGGATGCGTGGTAGTCAGTGAATACCTGTTTAAGGCAGGTATGCGTCTTCCTCTGCACCCCTTCTTTAGGGCGGTGTTGAGGAATTTTATGTTGTCGCCGACCCAGGTTCTGCCAAGTGGGTGGAGCCAGTTGGTCGGCTCGTACTTCCTGTGGAAGGAGGTGTCACTTGGGGAGGACATGCCTCTCCATGTATTTATGACCCTTTTTCAGCCCCGGATCATAGGAAAGGAGTCTAGGGGGTGGTATTATCTTACACCTTGGGGGCTCACGCACCCTTTGTGGTGGGACTACCTTCCTCCATTAAGGGGTGGAAGGAGTCCTGGTTCTGGGTGTGGGAAAAATGGCAGGCAGTGGAGGGGGACAAGGCCCTTTCTTGCATAGTGCCAACCCAGTACTGCGAAGCTCGTGAGTCTCCCAACCCCTACTTGTACTTCTAAATTGAACACTTAGAAAATTTCTACCTGTTGGGACTTCCATTGCAGATTGTAGTACGAGGTTCAAGCTCAGCAGAGAAGAGTTCGAGGTGATAGAGGACATCTACAAGAGGCCTCTGAAGCTCCACCACTTTGACCATCTGATCGACAGGAGTCGCTACTTCCTGGATTTTGGACTGATGGCTTGCAGAGGTACGAGGCTCCCATAGTTGTAAATTTCCTTGTCCTTTTGATTGGATACTGATGTGCTGACCTGACGTGCTATGAAGATAAATTCAAGAGGAGGGAGTACCCAGCTTCGGACATGGCTTCTATTCTGAAGGCCACATCTACTGTTAAGGCGAGGTCCCTGAAGCCGGTGTCCAGTGGGGCCAAGAAGGTCCGAGGTAGGGTGGAATGCCTGTCCAAGGACAGCACCCCAAGGGCTTCGAAAGAGGGAACTCCTCAGAGGCAGGAGAAGCCTAAGGAGCCTCGGGGTAAGGAAAAAGTTCCTGAGGAGGCGAAGACGAGGAAGCTGGTGCACGTCACCAGCTTGTCGGGGAAATTTGGGATCTCAGTGTCCCACGAGGCTAAATCAACAAGCGAGCCGAAGCTGTTCGCATCCACCTCCAAAGCCATCAAAATAGAGATGGTTAGAAAGACCGAGGCTAAGGAGACCAGAGAGGAGGCTGCGAGGAGAGCTGCTGAGGCTGCTGAAGAGGATGCAGCAAAACAGAAGCTTGTTCGAGAGAAGGGGAAGTCTCCAAGCTTCCTAGCTGGAAGGGAGGAGACCTTGGCCCCAACCCTGGTAGAGGCTCTTCCCCAGGAGGTCCGAAGCGCCACGGAGAACTTTTACCGGTTCTGGACGGACAGGTGGCAACTGCATGCCTCTTTTTGCGATGCTACCGACCTGACGCAGGCGTTAGTGAGCCAAAGCATCAGAACTTTTGGCCTCGTTCTTGAATGCCGGGAGGCCCTGAGTAGGTTCTAGAAGCAGACGCGTTGGATCGGGTACGTGGGAGGCACGTTAGAATCTGAGGCGTAGGTTTGAAAAATCATTTGAATTCAACGCCTTGGATTTGATCTGCAATGGAGGGTTCAGACTGGCTGAGTTTCGATCTGATGGCCGGGGTTTATCCTGGACCTCTATAAAGGCTAAGAAAATCCCATTTTTTAGGACTTTTGAAAATTTGCAATTTGATTCTCTCTCAAAATCCTGAACTTTTCGGCATCAAGGCTGCCTGTTCTTTGATTTTTCGGCCTATCTCCGTTCGCGTAGTGTTCTTCCCTTAGGTATTATTCGCAGAAAAGCCCTTTTTGCCGTGTTAATTCTGTGAAATGGAGTCCACCTTGGGTAGGGAGTTGGTGACTGTTGCGTCATTGGATTATGGGGTCAGTCAGAGGGGAGATGCCGAGGCTGATAGTTATGCCATGACCGAGGACCCAGTAGATTATACTGAAGAGTGGGGGGCGTCTAGGGTGCCCTCAAGTATGACGTGGAAAAGGTTGGGGGAGATCAGGGAGAGATACAGTGTCCCCCACACCATAGAGATGCTAGTTCCCGTGCCAAACGAGCGGGCCTACGATCTGAGGTCTGGATGCGTGGTAGTCAGTGAATACCTGTTTAAGGCAGGTATGCGTCTTCCTCTGCACCCCTTCTTTAGGGCGGTGTTGAGGAATTTTATGTTGTCGCCGACCCAGGTTCTGCCAAGTGGGTGGAGCCAGTTGGTCGGCTCGTACTTCCTGTGGAAGGAGGTGTCACTTGGGGAGGACATGCCTCTCCATGTATTTATGACCCTTTTTCAGCCCCGGATCATAGGAAAGGAGTCTAGGGGGTGGTATTATCTTACACCTTGGGGGCTCACGCACCCTTTGTGGTGGGACTACCTTCCTCCATTAAGGGGTGGAAGGAGTCCTGGTTCTGGGTGTGGGAAAAATGGCAGGCAGTGGAGGGGGACAAGGCCCTTTCTTGCATAGTGCCAACCCAGTACTGCGAAGCTCGTGAGTCTCCCAACCCCTACTTGTACTTCTAAATTGAACACTTAGAAAATTTCTACCTGTTGGGACTTCCATTGCAGATTGTAGTACGAGGTTCAAGCTCAGCAGAGAAGAGTTCGAGGTGATAGAGGACATCTACAAGAGGCCTCTGAAGCTCCACCACTTTGACCATCTGATCGACAGGAGTCGCTACTTCCTGGATTTTGGACTGATGGCTTGCAGAGGTACGAGGCTCCCATAGTTGTAAATTTCCTTGTCCTTTTGATTGGATACTGATGTGCTGACCTGACGTGCTTATGCAGATAAATTCAAGAGAAGGGAGTACCCAGCTCTAGACATGGCTACAATTCTGAAGGCCACCACCACCGTCAAGGCTAGGGCCCTGAAGCCGGGGTCTGGTGGGGCCAAGGAGGTCCGAGGCAGGGTGGAACGCCTTTCCAAGAATAGTACTCCAAAGGCTTCTGAAAGAGGGAGCTTCCCAGACGCAGGAGAGGCCAAAAGAGCCTCGGGGGAAAGAGAAAGTCCCAGAGGAGGCGAAGAGGAGGAAGCTGGTGCACGTTACCAGCTCGTCCAGGAAATTTGGGACATCAGTATCCCACGAGGCCAAATCAACAGGCGAGCCAAAGCTGCTCACATCCGCCTCCAAAGCCATCAAGTTAGAAATGGTCGGAGAGGCTGAGACTGAGGCTGAGGAGGCCAAAGAGGAGGCTGCAAGGAGGGCTGCTGAGGCTGCCGAGAAGGAGGCAGCTAAATAGAAGTCTGTTCGGGAAAAGGGGAAGTCTCCAAGCTTCCTAGCTGGAAGGGAGGAGACCTTGGCCCCAGCCTTGGTGGAGGCTTTTCCCCAGGAGGTCCGGAGCGCCACAGAGATTTTTTACCGATTTTGGACGGACAGATGGCAGCTGCATGCCTCCTCCTGCAATGCCACCGACCTGACGAGGGCTTTGGTGAGCCAAAGCGTCAGAACTTTTGGCCTTGCTCTTGAATGTAAGGAGGCCCTGAGTGATTTTCAGACAAGGACCCAGTCTTTGAAGGAGAAGACAGCCTCCCTTGCAGAGGAGTTGAAGGCGGCTAGGGCCGAGGCGGAAGAAGCCAGGGCCCAAAAACTTGAAGAAATGGCCAAGCTGGAGTCTGCTTTGGCCCAGATTGAGGCCTTGAAGAAGGAAGTCCATGAGTGACAGTGCGAGCTGGCCTCCCTTACAAAGAAGGTGGAGGTCTCCAATGAGCACCAGAAAGTGACCGCCGAGGCCCTGGAGAAGGCAAATCTCTCTTTGATGGGTGCCCAAGAAGCTTACCATTTCTTGGAAACCCAAATCAAGTGGTATGTGGATGATGCATCCCATGCCAGAAAGGAGGCTCAACAGGCGAGGGAAGAGTCGGTGCTGGAGTACATTGTCAACTTCCATAACACAGAGGAGTATAAGAGATTTAGTGCTTACTGGAGAAACTTTGCCTATACTGAGGTGATGGAGCGGGCAGAGAAACTGTATCCCAATTTGGATCTGACTCAACTCAGGTCTGAATTCGTGGATGAGGTACCTTAGACCCCTGCTGAGGAAGTGCAGGGTAATGAAGTAGCTGAGGTAGGGGAGACAAATGCTGATGCTCAAGCTGCCGAAACCCCAAGTACAGAAGCACCTCCTCCATCTACCCAAGCTTAGATTAGTTTTCTTTTCAATTTTTTCGAATGTAATGGCCTGAGGCCCACTTTTGTAATCCTTATTGAAGATCAATATAATGCCTATTTTATTCATTGTTGTTTCTTTGATAAAGTGTACGCGCCTTGTTAAGCAAATGAACTTAAAGGTTGACAGAAGCACCAACTAAATAACTCTAACTTGGTACCTTAACTTCAATTACTTTAAACAACTAGATTGAACGACTATACGAACCTCGGACTTAAGCAAATGAACTTAAAGGTTGACAGAAGCACCAACTAAATAACTCTAACTTGGTACCTTAACTTCAATTACTTTAAACAACTAGATTGAACGACTATACGAACCTCGGACTTAAGCAAATGAACTTTACTTAAGCATAATAACTGTATGAGCCTTGGACTTAAGCGAATGAACAACTGAACGAGCCTTGGTCTTAAGCGAATGAACACGAATGAACTGAATGAGCCTCGGAATTAAGCGAATAAACAACTGAATGAGCCTCGGATTTAAGTGAATGAACACTGTATGAGCCTCGAACTTAAGTGAATGAACACGAATGAACTGAATGAGCCTTGGAAGTAAGCGAATAAACAACTGAATGAGCCTCGAATTTAAGCGAATGAACACTGAATAAGCCTCGGACTTAAGTGAGCCTCAATTGCACGTGAGGTGGATTCTTTCCTTGGCGTTTTGTCTGGCCAAAGGAAGGCATGTGCTAGCACCTCGGAGTTCAAGCGAGGTGGCCCAGAGGTAGGACATGAGCCTCTCCTCTGAGGTGACGACGCATCCCAGATATGGTGGATGGTGCAGCTATGTTGAGGCTTCTCCCCTTGGCATTTTGTCTGGCCAAAGGGAGGCATGTGCTAGAGCCTCGGAGTTCAAGCGAGGTGGTCGAGAAGTGGGAAGCAAGCCTCTTCTCCGAGGTGACGATGCATCCTAGACATGGTGGATGGTGCAGCCATGTTGAGGCTTCTCCCCTTGGCGTTTTGTCTGGCCAAAGGGAGACATGTGCTAGCGCCTCGGAGTTCAAGCGAGGTGGCCCAGAGGTGGGACGTGAGCCTCTCCTCCGAGGTGACGACGCATCCAGACATGGTGGATGGTGCAGCCATATTGAGGCTTCTCCCCTTGGCGTTTTGTCTGGCCAAAGGGAGGCATGTGCTAGCGCCTCGGAGTTCAAGCGAGGTGGCCCAGAGGTGGGACGCAAGCCTCTCCTCCCGAGGTTTCGAGGTAGTACAACACGTTAATTTAATCACTGAATTTTATTGAACCATAGAAATGTTACAAAGGCTGGGAAAGGTCGTCCAACAAGATAGTACATTTATTGGTAATAGATTCTGAGGTGTTCAATGTTCCATTGACGGGGTTGTGCCTTGCCGTTCATGTCTTCAATTCAGTAAGTCCCAAGTCGAACTTCTTCTCTGATTTTGTATGGACCTTCCCAGTTTGGGCCTAGGGAACCGGAACCGGAACCAGGTTCTTTTGAGGACAGGAAGACCCTCCTGAGTACAAGGTCGTTGATCGGAATGACCTCTTCTTGACTTTCGAGTTGAAGTACCTTGTCATCTTTCTCTGATATGTACCGAGTTTCAATTGGGAATCATCTCTTCTTTCTTCGATGAAGTTGAGGTCGAGCCTTCGAAGCTCATCGTCAGTTATCTCGCTGAAGTGTAGACATCTTGGGGATGGAAGTCCGACCTCCATGGGGCTCATTGCCTCAGTTCCAAATGCCATGAGGAAGGGCGTTTCTCCTGTTGGGGTCCTGGTGGTGGTTCGGATCGCCCAAAGGACTTGGGGTAGCTCATCAACCCAGGCCCCTTTTGATACATCAAGCTTCCTTTTCAAGATGTGCTTGATCGTCTTATTCACAGCCTCAACTTGGCCATTTACTTACGGGTGGTGAGGTGTGGAGAAGTGCTTTTTTATGCCGAGCTCTTCGCATAATTCTCTAACCTTCTTGTTGTCAAACTGTCTGCCATTGTCTGAGATAATTGAGTGAGGAATTCCGAACCGGCAAATAATATCTTTCCATAAGAACTTGAAGGTGTTGGCTTCAGTGATTTTTGCCAGTGGTTCGGCTTCGACCCACTTCGTGTAGTAATTAATAGCCACAATTGCAAAACTTGCCCCTCCTCTACCCTTAGGTAGGGGACCTATGAGGTCCACACCCCATTTTGAGAAAGGCCAAGGGCTCGAGATGGTGGTCAACTCCTACGATGATTGTCTCTGCACCGGAGAGAAGCGCTGGTATTTATCGCATTTTCGTACAAACTCGAGGGCGTCCCGCTTTAGTGTAGGCCAGTAGTACCCCTACCTCAATAATTTTTGTGCTAGAGATAGACCTCCGGAGTGGTTGCCGCACATGCCCTCGTGGACTTCCCTCAATATGTGGGTAGCCTCTTCTCCTCCGATGCACCGTAGGAGTGGAGAGGAGAAGCTCCTCTTGTAGAGAATGTCATCAATGAAGAGGAAGTGAGCTGACCTCCTTCTTAGCTTGTAAGCCTCATTTTTGTTAGTTGGCAGTACTTGGTCTTTGAGGTATGCTATGATTGACTGCATCCAAGTGGGAGTCCCAGCGATCCACATTATAGTTGGGGCCTCGATCGAAGGTAGGAGGAGGTGCTCAATAGGTACTACTGTGAGTAGCTCTGAGTCCTTGCTGCTAGCCAACTTCGAGAGTGCATCTGTATGTGCATTTTCGATGCGGGGGATCTAGATCAACTCAAACTTTTCGAAGGATGGGATGAGGTTCATCACCATTTTTAGATAGGAGGCCATCGTTTTGTCTTTGGCTGAGAAGTTACCATTGACCTGGCTAAAAACCAGCTGGGAGTCATTACTAATGAGTAGCCTCTTTACTTGCATTTCGGTGGCCAGCCTGAGGCCCGCAAGAAGTGCCTCATATTCTGTTACGTTATTGGTAGCTTTGAATCCGAACCTCACCGCCGAGGTGAGTTTCGGACCTTCGGGGCTGATGAGGACAACCCCAGCGCCAGAGCCAACATCCCCAGCTGACCTATCAATGAAAAGATTCCACGTGGGGGTTCGGCAGGTTCCATGATTTCATCCACCTCGGGTAGGTTGGCGAATTCAGCCACAAAGTCAGCTAAGGCTTGCCCTTTTATGGCTGCCCTAGCCTTGAACACATGGTCAAATTCACTGAGTTCCACCGCCCATTTCAATAACCTTCATGAGGCGTCGGGCTTTTGGAGTACCTGCCTCAGGGGAAAATTTGTCAGTATATGGATGGTGTGTGCTCGGAAGTAGGGTCTCAATTTCCTAGAGGCTATGATCAAAGCCAAAGCGAGCTTCTCCATATTGGGATAACGGGTTTTCGGTGATAGGAGCGCTTTACTTGTGTAGCATACAGGGAGTTGGGTGGACCTTTCTTCCCATATCAGAACCGAACTGATGGCCTCATTGTAGATGGCCAAATATAGTTGTAGGATATCACCGGGCTTTGGTTTGAAGAGGAGGGGGCTTGCCCCAAGTGCCTTTTCAAGCATTGGAAGGTCTCTTCACATTCCTCAGTCCACTAAAATTTCTTCCCAGTCTTCAGTACTTTGAAAAAGGGGAGGCATTTGTCCGTAGCTTTGGACACGAAGCGGCTTAGTGCGGCCACTCGCCCGGTAAGACTTTGCACCTCCTTTGGCTTTTGGGAGGACCTCATCTTGCATAGAGCTTCAATCTTCTCGGGATTGGCATCAATTCCTTGTTGGTTGACCATGTACCCCAAGAACTTGCCGGAGGCTATCCCAAAGGCGCACTTGAGGGGGTTGAGCCTCATCCTATATCTTCTTAGGATTTGGAAAGTGCTGTTGAGGTGCGTTATGTAGTCCTCAGCCTCCAAACTTTTTACTAGCATGTCGTCCACATAGACCTCCATTGTTTTGCCAATGAGGTCTACAAACATCTTGTTTACGAGCCTTTGGTAGGTTGCTCCGGGTTTTTTAACCCGAAGGGCATCATTCTATAACAATAGAGGCCTCGGTCCGTAATGAAAGAGGTGTGCTCTTCATCGATCGGGTGCATGGGGATTTGGTTGTAGCCAAAGTATGCGTCCATGAAACTCAACAACTCGTGCCCAGCCGTGGAGTCTACTAGTTGGTCAATCCTTGGGAGTGGAAAACTGTCTTTCGGGCAAGCTCTATTGAGGTTGGTGAAGTCAATGCACACCCTCCACTTGCCGTTGTTTTTCTTTCCCAAAATCGGGTTGGAGACCCATCTAGGGTAGGTTGCCTCTCGGATGAAGTCATTTTGGATGAGCTTCTGAACTTCTTCCTTTAGGGCCTCATACCTCTCAGGATTGAGGGCTCTCTTTTTTTGTCTATGCGGGGCAAACGTAGGATCGATTTTCAGGTGATGGCAGCTGACCTTAGGGTCTATGCCTACCATGTCCTCATGCTTCGAGGCAAAGACATCAAGGTTCTTGCTCAAGAAATCCTTAATCTTTTCCTTTAGAGTGTTGGATAGGCATTTGCCTACCTTCAGCATCTTTGATGGGTCTCGGGTGTCCATCGAGAAGCTCTCAAGTTCCTCCACCGGGGACGCTTAAGGGTCGTGTTCCATGATGCGGGGGTCAATCTCATCGATGACCAGCACCTCCGAATTAGGTGGTGCATCGATCATATCAATATCTTCTTGTTCGAGGGAACATCACCTAGGACGTCAGCCATGACCACGTTAGCTATGATTACATGGACGTCCCGGGGCTCTACCTTCTTGATGGAGCTCAGATAGCATTCTCTCGAACCTCTTTGGTTGCCTCTTATCGTTGCCACCCCATTTTCTGTCGAAAATTTTATGCATAGGTGGTGGATGGAGGTGACTGCTCCCAGTTCCTTTAGGGCTGGTCTGCCCAACACTCCATGGTAAGCCGACCAGCTATCGACAATGAGGAACTCCATCTCCACTGCAAGTGTTATCTTTCCACTCGGAGTGATGATATCCTCGGTAAATCCATACAATGGAGTGGTAGTGGGCGTCAGCTGATGATCCAATATCATCTTGTCAAAGGCGGATCCAAATAAAATGTTGATGGAGCTGCCATTGTCAACTAACATTCGTTTGAGCCCATTCCGGGCTATGACAGCCTTCAACACAAGTGCATCGCAATGAGGGTAATGAACTCCCTCGGCGTCTTCCTGGGTGAAGACAATGGGTGGAACCTGGTTTCTTCGGGAGCTATTACCCACAATGTAGCTTGTCAAAGGGGGTTGTTTAGCCTCCCGAGCATAATTTCTTTTGGCGTTTCGTGTTTCACCGCCAACATAGGGGCCTCCAAATATGGTATCCACCTCGTGGATAGGGGCTTCATCTTGAGCCTGCTGATTTCTTCGGTGCCTACGCCCTTCCCTAGGCCTCTCTGCATCATGCTCCCTTCGTTGTGGGGATACATCTCTTTGACGGGGAGCGACCTCCTCATGCCCACGTCGATTATCGTGCCTGGGCGGAGGCCTGTTCGCCTAGGGTGAATCATGTCTATCTCTAATGGGTTCCTGTCGGGAGCGTTGTGTATGGTCTCTGCAATCCATTGTGTCATGCCCGTAGGACCTGTGGTACACACAGTATCCTGGGAGGTTCGGATTTGACCTATTTCTAGGTCTTGAACCTCGGCCTCGGCCTCTCCCCCGACGGGGTCCTTGCTAGCCCTCTATCTGATGAGGGTCAGTAATCGGGTTGACATCTTCATATGCCTAGGTAGAAACCGCATTCAAAGTGGTGGTGGCAAGTGCTTGACCAGAGTTCTCATTTCCGGCTTGGTTCATTTGGTAGCCCATCAGGTGGGAGGTCGGGCCTCTACCACGTTGTCTTTGAGAAGGTGGGAGGCCTCTACTTGCCCTATTTCTATGCTCAATCAATTCTTCATTAATGATCTCCCTTCTCATCATTTCGAGTAGGGCGTCATTATTGGTGGGGTCTTGATTCTGCACGTCCCTCCAGAATAAGGTATTCATGTTCAGACCTCCCCTCAATGCGGATAGTGCCTCTCGGTTAGTGACTTGTACGCAGTACGTCATCTCATCGGTGAAGCATGATAAGAAGCCCTTTAGGGACTCTCCATGCGCTTGTCTCATGTCCTGGAGACGTTGGATGGGGGTCTCTCCTTCTTTGCTCACTGCGAACCTTTTCAGGAATGTTGTCTTGAACTCGGGCCAGCTTCTAATACTCCTGGGTGGCAATCTGCTATACCAAATTTCAGCCGCTCCACTAAGCGTTAGATGGAAGGCTCTGCACTTCACGGCTGGGGTGGCGCCCCTTAGGCCCATGTGAGTTTTATAAGCATTCAGGTGCTTCTCCGGGTCGCCTCTCCCATCATATTTTGGTATTTTTGGCATAACATAATGGTTTGGGACCTGGGCATTCCTTAGTTCCCTTGAGAATGGTAGATTCTCATCATCATCGTCCAAGTCGAAGGACCTCTGCTGTTCATCAGATTCGTACTCATCACCCTCGTACCTGGCTGTTGGTGAGAGGTTCCACGGCGGTCCCTAGCTTCTTCCTCCCTCCTCTACTGCCTATTTCTAGGTGGAGCAACACGGGGGCATTTTCATGCCTTCTCTCCGGCTGTTGGGGCATTGGAGGTGGAGGAGATGGCCTTGTCCAAGGCTGTTGAGCCTGCTGTTGCCTGAGCCTCGGCTCAGTGGGGCTGATTCTGTTAAAAACACTTCTTGCCCTCCTATGTCTCGGATCTTGCTCATAAGGAGGTGGAAAATTATCATGGCTCATTTGAACCTCGGTGGGTCGACCAGAAGCGTAGTTGGAGGAAACATCAACTTCCACTTCCCTTTCAAATGGGCTTTCACCTCGGCCATAGTCTGGCGAGGCAGCTCTATAACTTTGAACTTCATCCTCTTGCTGGTAGTACCATTGGGAGGTATATGGAAGAATGAGGAAGCCTCCCTGGCCCTACATTTGGGCCATAAGTTCCCTTATAGCCAAATTTTGGCTAGCAATATTCCTCATGTTGGCTGCCATAGCGGCCATTTCTCTTGATAATCGTGCCGTCACACGCATCCCACCTCTTCTTTGGTGGTTGTGGAGTCTCTGCCGAACTGCTGGGGCAATGGGCTAAGGAGGCACGTTCGTGTTTTCTCTTGCCCTCCTGGGGGAGTATCTTCATTGGAGCTCATTTTCTTTTGTCAGATTTCAGATTTCGCTAAGTAATGGGGCTTCCTCCTGTTCTTTTCCAAGAACAAATCCTTTTTCAAGGGGGGTTGCCCAAATGTCCTTTCAGTAAACTTTTGCCACAAGGTTGCTCGTGGTTATGGTATGGTTTTCCACAGACGGCGCCAATCTGTTGACCCCAAAAAGTGTTGTCAACAGATGTCGGTCCCACCCGTACACACGTGGACAAAGGTCCAACACGCTAAGATACGTGGACGGTCTAAAACGGGCGGTTCAAAGGGCGTGGGAGTAGCCCAATGACGCGGGACGGTGACGTTCGAAATCTGGTGGTTGTTCGTGATCCGATTGTACAATAATTACCAACCGGTGTTCGTAAATGTATATGTAAATGTATATAAACTCGATTTGTGTATTGCAAGTAAATGAGAGAGAGAGTTGAGTAAAGTGTAGTTCTTTGTATTGATTCTTGCATTAGCCCTTTGATGTTACACAAGAGAATTATTTATAGTGATACATGCGAAATGGGAGCCCTCGGATGAGGTGGCACGTGGTTTCATCTCTTTGATTCAAACATCTTATCCTAGGTAGGGGTCTTGACTTGCTAGCTTGCTGCGTATTTATTGTTTGTGTAGAGCCTCCATGCTAGTGACAAAACTTGACCTTTATGCTTATGACAGACGTTCCATGAATCATTCAAACAAGATCTTTGTGTAGACGATCTCTTGGGAGAAGTGACCATGAATGATGCTCCCATGAGGTTCGGAGGCTCCTGCATCAGCTTCGGGGCTTTGGCCATTTCATACAATACTTCCACTTGAGGGTTTCAGATAACTTCTACCAGCTTCAGCATTATGGCTTCGGCTCGTAGGCCTCAGCATGTGGACCTCAATTACTCTCACAGGCCTCGGTAAAGGGGGCATGCATCGGCTAGTGGGCTTCGACGTGAAGGGCTTCCGTCATAGCCCACCCCGGCAATATATGCCACCTCGGCTGGAGTGTCACGTGGTTCGGCCTGAGTGGGCCATTGGCCCAGGTAGGTTGGCCAAGTATGACAACACGCAATAATGACTATATCTTGTAAATAGTACAAGTAGTGTATAGTACTCTTTGTAGAACATCATCTATATGAGTACGAACTTCGCCAGTTCTATGAGATTTTTACTTAGGCAAATTCTCTAACATACTTGCAGAACGAAAAAGGTTCAGGGTTAAAATAATGAACACAATAGAGAACCAAAGTTTGATATGATATATAATGCGTTTGATTTAAAGGTTCAGGGTTAAAATAATGAACACAATAGAGAACCAAAGTTTGATATGATATATAATGCGTTTGATTTATTGTCTAAGCTTACAATAATGGTTGATAGTTCAAAACACCACGTTGACTGATTAGCCAAGTAAGATTGATAGATTAAAACTAGGGATGGTTCAAAGCGAAAGCTATTGATCTGCATTGTATTTCGGTTGTACTCTTCTTCATCTTCCTTGTTCTGAGTTGACTTCTTCTATTCATATTGGGGATTGTTGAAATTTTAGGATAATATAAGGATTAAAATATGTGAATTGAAAAAGTCTCTAATATGTGGGTCAATTGGGCACGACCTTTCAAATGCAAATGGCGCATATCAAAAAGTTGTTTCGAATGGGCGTGACCTTTTGATAAGGTGATAGCTAGGCCATCAATTTGAAATGGTGTGATCTAATGGTTGGAATTAATTTGGCCATAAGATACAACCCTTCGAAGAGACACATGCAAATCTATAAATAGGATATTCCAAATTCTATTTTAGTCACTGCAAATCAATTTCACATAATTGATTTCTATTTCTTTTCTTCTCCAATTTGTGTCAAAATAACTTTCAAATTATTTTTGAGTTTCATGTTAGATATCTTCCATTCTAGAAGATTATAGTCAACCCGTTGGTTTGTCCAACAAAATTAATATTGTGCCATATTAATTTTGGAAGAATCGTTGTATCTTAGGAAACGAACGCCTATTTGACCCTGTAAACATCCATGTAGAGGCGCAAAATCCTTCTTAAGGATATTTGCATTCGCATACCTCATTTCATTTCACCTGTTTACTTTTGCGTTTTCTACGCTTCAGTTAAGTAGTGATTTTTTCATTATTATGCACGTGTTTAGTTTCGGTAAATTGTTACTTTATTCATATTTGCATGCACATGTTTTTGTTAATAGAATATAATTCATGCACTAATTTTTTCAATACAAAGTTTGTATATCTCTCTAAACTAGTCAACACCTACAACCGTTCTACTTCAAAGATGAATATGAAGCCAACATCAAAATTTATTTTCATTCTATTGTAACAAGAGTGGGATATAGATTACAATACCTAATACTCCCTAACCCTTCACCCACATTATGATAATTCCACAAACAAATATGAAAAAAATCATATCTCTGACAAGTAGGTGGATCGCACCACACAAAAAATGACAACTATTCTAGTTGTCCCTAACAAGAAAGGAAGTGTTTTCCAAAGTTGAGATCTATCCATAAAGTCTTCATCTCCAAGGGTAGCCGACAATGGCAAATATTGGATTCATTTTTTCTTAATGAAAAAACCTAAGATTCTGAATTGTTATTGTATTCTATCCTATCAATTATCCCTATATTAAATATATTAGCGGGTGATTTCTGGGTTTACAAAGTCCTTTAACGAATTTACCCTTTCAAATAAAGAGAAGATAAGGGACTTGCATCCAACAAACAAAATTAACGGTCATTTTGGATGTAATCCATACAAAAGGACTATTTATGCCAAAATACAAAACTTGGACCATCTATGCCAAGTTTGAAAGGTTTTGGTAATAAATGCTTTAAGGCTAAATGTTTGGGAACATTTTAACCAATTTCCCTTCTCATCTTTATTCTTTAACTTTTTATTAATTAGCAAGTTTTTTCTTAAATCTTAGGGTTTGTTTGAGTCACGTTATTTTAAAAAAAATACATTTTTCAACAGTGATTTGATATCATTTCAACCACACATTCTTTAATAAAATCATATTACATGCAAATCTAAAACTTTTCTTTATTTTTTAACCATACATTTCTTATTGATTTGATATGAATAATGCATTTTTTTTTTATAATGTGGCTCTGGGCTTAATAATGATTTACGTTCCAAAAGTCTGTTATTTACTTTAAAACAAGTGATAAATATTTAATTATAATTTTGTATTTATTTATTTATTTATTTTTGCTTATTTAAACATACAAGGGAAAAATAAGACTTTTGTTCCTTCTTAACGGATTTTTTGGTCTCAAATTGTTCATGATATGATAATTAATGAAAAATTATAGATTAAAAATGCATTTAAAAAAATTAATGACATCTGAGTAAAAATTATAAACTTTTTATACAATTATAAAATGTGGTATATAAGGAAAAAATGTTACAAATATTAGCCACTATTTGAGCTTTATTACAATTAAATTAAAAAAAAGTATTTTTTAATAGCGATTTTTTGAAAAATACGTTATTAAAGAGAGTGAAAAATTTTGAATTTACGTATAATATTATTTTATTAAAAAAATTGTGATGAAAAATATAAGAAAGAGAATTATATTATCAAATTAACGGAGGTGAAACAAGGCAATGTAGAGGGGCGGCGCGTATAATTCCCCAAATTCATATGTGCATTTATTCTTGACCTTTCTTTTCAATAGATTGAGAAATCCCTAAGATTTCTGCCAACTGGAATTTTTTTGTTGTGTCTCACAAGAATAATTTCTAGGGTTCTTCGAGTTTGAAGATGGAGAGCGAAAGGAAATTGATATACCATGAGACGCAAAAATTACAATTTTGCTTGTTGCACTCTCTCAACAATCTCTTCCAGGTGAACTTAATTGAACTGATTGTTCCTTTCTAATTATGTAGCATTTTTATGTGTACATTGATAGAGATTAGTTCCCCCTACTTGTAGAATAAGTATATACAATAATCATCTGTTTTGTTTTTCATTTTTTTTTCTTTTTGAAATT
This sequence comes from Olea europaea var. sylvestris, assembly GCF_002742605.1. Lineage (NCBI taxonomy): Eukaryota > Viridiplantae > Streptophyta > Magnoliopsida > Lamiales > Oleaceae > Olea > Olea europaea. The sequence goes on from NW_019236299.1 coordinate 71,450, forward strand.
ATTCATGTGGAAGGTGGTGGAGAGATAGACTGTAATGACCTTAATTATAGCTAAGTCAAGGTTTAGTTTGTGGTTTATTCCAGTTGGACACCTTTTCATTCAGGCCGGCTTGAAGAGTTACTTCTGCCTTTATTACAAATTACAATAGCGCGCTTTTTGGCTCCCTTTATTTGGTATTATATAATTTTTGGAATAGTATTTTTTAGGAGAATATTTTTTTTTTTGAAAAAGAAGGATTTTTTTTATTTATTTATTTGTAATATTATTGTACAAAAGACTGTGTGGATGGAAATAATATATAGAAAAAATATAACGTGAAATAATGGGGACCAAACAGGAGCTAGGTATAAGAGGATATACCCTTTTGGCGATGACCCTCGATGCATACGAGGAGTATTAGAGAGCTGGAAATATGGAGATATGGATCACTCTGGATGTCGGTTTTGAAAAGAAGGTGGAACATAGCGACCCAATCGTGTCCCATGTCGTTAAGTGAAGACTTAGTTTGTACTTTTGCTGTTTATAACTAGTAGGACACCCTTCTTTTACAAGTCGGTTTTAAGAGTGAGTTTTAGCCCTTGGATTGTTACAAAATATTGATAATCTTGCAGAGCAAAGATTAAATTTTAGCTTTTCTGAACCTAATTAACAGGAGAATGATTTGAGGATTTTCTGTCTATGTATTTTCATATCTTGTTGAAGTTTGGACTCGCATGTAATTACTCATGATTTTGTAAAGTATTTGATCAATTCCTTATTATAATTCAGGAGAAAGATGCATTTACTCGAGCAAATTTGAATGCCATTGCTGAAAAACTGACCTTCGGTGACCCAAACAAGGCAACCTGGACTCCTTTGTCTGTGATCTTTAAGCCTCATCATAATTCTCTAACAGGAAATTATGATATTAATGTATTAATTGCCGCTCTTGAAGAAAGAGGGAAAAGAGTAATGTGGCATGATCGCCGAAATGGGACATCTTCAATTGATCTAGATGGGTTGAGAAATGAATTGTTCGGTATTATAGTTAATGTTCCAGTAAGAAGGTATGCTGGCCTATGGAAAAGTAGGCATTGGGTTGCATTGAGAAGGATTGAAGGAGTCTGGTACAATTTGGATAGTGATTTTCCTACTCCTTATTGTTTTAAAAATACTGAAGAAATTAGGGAGTTCTTGGACAGTGTAATGTCCACTGGAGCTGAGGTTTTGCTTATCATGAATGATAAAGAATAAGTTTCATTTTACTTTTATTTTTATGCCACAAGTGTAACTTTAACCTGCATTTTGTACTAGCCAGTGTGATTGAACTGTAGAATTATGAGAAATGTTGTGTGAATATAATTTTTCATAGAATTTAGGGCATATTGTCTTCTAATATATCAATGTGGACATGATGCAACTTGAAAGATTTTCATAAAGCACTTCTCTTTGTAGTATTATCATATTCCAAAATGACTAAATATTGTGTTTATGGTCTTCCTCCTTGCCATCTTACATAGAATTGCATGAGTAGACCCAGACTCTTGGTCGTCGACTTTATACTGAAAACCTTCTCTGCAAGTCTTCCTTGTTAGGCTGTGTATTTCATTGAACCATTTGATGAATGTATCCATGTTCCACACTTCATTTGATTACTGTAGCCATTCACCAGTTACCACTGTGTGACTTTTTTGGCAATGTTTTAGTGGAATCTAGTATTTCTTTGAACAGCATAATCATTCATGGACACAATGAAGAATTCAATTTGCTGAGTGCAGTTTCTTTGAGGTCAATGGCGGCATTTCTTCCTAGTGCATTGCATCAGCTATAAGCGTAAGAAAGATATGCTTCATCAAATATATGTGGATTTATCTAGTTTTTCATGATAGGAAAGTTCTCTGAGTTTTGTACTTTCTGCATGGTATTTGTAGTTAGGTTGTTTGTGCTTTTAAGCTCTCGCATCCTTTTTTTTTTTTTTACCTAATCTCTATTTTCAACTTCATCACTATTCTGATTTATCTGGATTTAAACACCAAGAAGAATACTGTTACCATTTTGGCCTTCCGTCTAATATAATCTTTGGGAAGTATATAACATTATATTCTTGGCTGCTTTTATTCTACCGAACTTAAGTTCAAAGCTAAATTTAATAACTTTGTAAACTCGTTATGAAAATGACATTTTAATAGAAGAATTGGTTTTGGAAGATGATAGAGCTTTCCGACATGAAAATCAGACCCATTTAGCATCAGATCCAAACAAAGAAACTCTTTTATGCATTTATGTGGTCTTTGAATTCTCTATGCTATGAAATACCTCAAATTGTTATAAGATGTTGAAAACATGAGGCATTTCATCCATCCACTCTCATATCTTCTTAACAATTCTCTTTACCTTTGTTGTGATATCCCGTAAAGTGATATTATTAGGGAAAGAGTGGTTATCTTGTTATATGTTATTCTGTCTTGGAATCTGCCTCATACGTGAAGAGATACCTGTCTCTTTCTTGCATACGGTGAGCTTATGCAAAACACTTCCGTTCAAATTCTCTTTAATCATCTGTATTTCATGTATTCGAGGAGTAAATGGAATTCTTATGAGGCTGAAACTATGATCGTTTATATACAGTTTCAGTGTCACGTCCGTGTACTTGACTACTTAACTTTCTGTTATGTATCACTGTGGCACTTGGAGAAATAATCTACCTAGCGATGTATGTAATGAAATTATATTTGTTCATACTAATTATAAAGTATAACCATCGCGATACAGAGTGTTGGACTTTGCACCACGTGTGAACCAGTTAGTGCGTTCATAGTGGGCTGATTGAATCTGGTGACCATATATGAAGTCTTATAGAATGAAATTTGAGTAGTCTCTCACAACTTTTATCCCAATTAGAATGTTGTCCAAAAACCCCAATAGTCCAGAATTTTACACTACATCGTGTCCCATGTCGTTAAGTGAAGACTTAGTTTGTACTTTTGCTGTTTATAACTAGTAGGACACCCTTCTTTTACAAGTCGGTTTTAAGAGTGAGTTTTAGCCCTTGGATTGTTACAAAATATTGATAATCTTGCAGAGCAAAGATTAAATTTTAGCTTTTCTGAACCTAATTAACAGGAGAATGATTTGAGGATTTTCTGTCTATGTATTTTCATATCTTGTTGAAGTTTGGACTCGCATGTAATTACTCATGATTTTGTAAAGTATTTGATCAATTCCTTATTATAATTCAGGAGAAAGATGCATTTACTCGAGCAAATTTGAATGCCATTGCTGAAAAACTGACCTTCGGTGACCCAAACAAGGCAACCTGGACTCCTTTGTCTGTGATCTTTAAGCCTCATCATAATTCTCTAACAGGAAATTATGATATTAATGTATTAATTGCCGCTCTTGAAGAAAGAGGGAAAAGAGTAATGTGGCATGATCGCCGAAATGGGACATCTTCAATTGATCTAGATGGGTTGAGAAATGAATTGTTCGGTATTATAGTTAATGTTCCAGTAAGAAGGTATGCTGGCCTATGGAAAAGTAGGCATTGGGTTGCATTGAGAAGGATTGAAGGAGTCTGGTACAATTTGGATAGTGATTTTCCTACTCCTTATTGTTTTAAAAATACTGAAGAAATTAGGGAGTTCTTGGACAGTGTAATGTCCACTGGAGCTGAGGTTTTGCTTATCATGAATGATAAAGAATAAGTTTCATTTTACTTTTATTTTTATGCCACAAGTGTAACTTTAACCTGCATTTTGTACTAGCCAGTGTGATTGAACTGTAGAATTATGAGAAATGTTGTGTGAATATAATTTTTCATAGAATTTAGGGCATATTGTCTTCTAATATATCAATGTGGACATGATGCAACTTGAAAGATTTTCATAAAGCACTTCTCTTTGTAGTATTATCATATTCCAAAATGACTAAATATTGTGTTTAAGGTCTTCCTCCTCGCCATCTTACATAGAATTGCATGAGTAGACCCAGACTCTTGGTCGTCGACTTTATACTGAAAACCTTCTCTGCAAGTCTTCCTTGTTAGGCTGTGTATTTCATTGAACCATTTGATGAATGTATCCATGTTCCACACTTCATTTGATTACTGTAGCCATTCACCAGTTACCACTGTGTGACTTTTTTGGCAATGTTTTAGTGGAATCTAGTATTTCTTTGAACAGCATAATCATTCATGGACACAATGAAGAATTCAATTTGCTGAGTGCAGTTTCTTTGAGGTCAATGGCGGCATTTCTTCCTAGTGCATTGCATCAGCTATAAGCGTAAGAAAGATATGCTTCATCAAATATATGTGGATTTATCTAGTTTTTCATGATAGGAAAGTTCTCTGAGTTTTGTACTTTCTGCATGGTATTTGTAGTTAGGTTGTTTGTGCTTTTAAGCTCTCGCATCCTTTTATTTTTTATTTTTTGACCTAATCTCTATTTTCAACTTCATCACTATTCTGATTTATCTGGATTTAAACACCAAGAAGAATACTGTTACCATTTTGGCCTTCCGTCTAATATAATCTTTGGAAAGTATATAGTATTATATTCTTGGCTGCTTTTATTCTACCGAACTGATGTTCAAAGCTAAATTTGATCACTTTGTAAACTTGTTATTATGAAAATGACATTTTAATAGAAGAATTGGTTGTGGAAGATGATAGAGCTTTCCGACATGAAAATCAGACCCATTTAGCATCAGATACAAACAAAGAAACTCTTTTATGCATTTATGTGGTCTTTGAATTCTCTATGCTATGAAATACCCCAAATTGTTATAAGATGTTGAAAACATGAGGCATTTCATCCATCCACTCTCATATCTTCTTAACAATTCTCTTTACCTTTGTTGTGATATCCCGTAAAGTGATATTATTAGGGAAAGAGTGGTTATCTTGTTATATGTTATTCTGTCTTGGAATCTGCCTTGGACGTTAAGAGATACATGTCTCTTTCTTGCATACGGTGAGCTTATACGAAACACTTCCATTCAAATTTTCTTTAGTCATCTGTATTTCAGGTCTTCGAGGAGTAAAGGGAATTCTTATGAGGCTGAAACTATGATCGTTTATGTACAGTTTCAGTGTCACGTCCGTGTACTTGACTACTTAACTTTCTGTTATGTATCACTGTGGCACTTGGAGAAATAATCTACCTAGCGATGTATGTAATGAAATTATATTTGTTCATACTAATTATAAAGTATAACCATCGCGATACAGAGTGTTGGACTTTGCACCACGTGTGAACCAGTTAGTGCGTTCATAGTGGGCTGATTGAATCTGGTGACCATATATGAAGTCTTATAGAATGAAATTTGAGTAGTCTCTCACAACTTTTATCCCAATTAGAATGTTGTCCAAAAACCCCAATAGTCCAGAATTTTACACTACAATTTCATAATCTTGGGTTCAGTTTATCTCTTTATTCTTTAATATAGGGTCTTGAGCTATGAATATTCTTGTGAAGGAGATGTGAATATTGTGGGCACTATGACGAGGAATTGGACTTGAAGATTAGTGGATCCGTACACGCTTTCATCACAGAGCTACTGATTTAAGAAATTAGGTTAGGGATGTCAATTCGGTTCGAACGACCCGTAAAAAGCTCAAGCCACGGAGCATAGCTTAGGCCAAGCCTCATTTTTGGGTGATAGCCTGAGCTTGAGCCGACCCGTGTGGCTCCATTTTTGGCCTGTGTCATAGGCCCCCTGCTTGCTTCAGGTGGTCGCTTGCCTGCATCACCAAAAGGAAAAAAAATCGAGCTAGCTCGGCTCGGCAAGGCTCGAGTTTCAAGTTCAAGGCAAGTTTCGATTTTTCGATAGAGATTTGGCTTTGATCGACTCCGCTCGAGCAAAAAAGCCTGATCGTATTTTGATTGGGCCGCACCCGAGCCGTAATCTTCCACTTGCTAACGGTTTGATCTGTCTCGTTTACATCCCTATTTGTACAAGAGAGATGGAAAGAATTCAAGATGATTGATAGAATGTATATTTCATTAAGAATGACCAAGGTAACAATGTCGGGAGAAGCTTTGCCAAAGAGGAGGTAGAATTTTGAGTGTTACTACTACCTATTGCTTGGTTGAGGTTGAAGCCAAATGGCATATAATTTGAGTTCTACTAGAAGATAGTATTTGTATTATCTTAGGTGGTTGTCTATGCATTGAAATAGATACTATGCTCAATTGGTAGTATAAGTTATTTTCTTGGTCCAAGTGCCCTCATGGTTTGGTGATTGAGGAGGTCTTCCATGTTTGAATAATACTATTTAGTACCAGTAGTACTAGAGCATCAGTTTAGATGGTTATATTTTATATATTCAATTAAATGAGTCATGTGACTTAGAATTTAGATGAATCTATTATTTAATACCATGTGATTATCATTTAGATTAGTGCTTAAAATCAGTGATGATGAATAACGTTACTCTTCATGTTTATGTGACATTACTTCAATGATAACTTACTCCATTTTCTTTATGCGATTTTGTATGTTCACACAATGGAGTTTGGTATTCACACTTTTAAAATAATGTGAGTGGCATAAGTATCGTTAAGGACATTCTAGGAACTAACACGACAAGTTTGTTGGAGCTACGTTGTATATTTTAGTTTCAAGGGATTGTTGCAGAATTTACAGGCGTGTGTATTCACCAAAGAAGTGATGAACAAGATTTTGACTCTGGTTTTCTTTAATATTGTTCACCTCTCTGTTGAAAGTAAAAAAGTCGAGTTATATTTATGGTTCAAATTATTCTAATTCATTAGATACATGTAAATATTCTTTCGATTAATTTTATATGATTACTGCAATGATCGCTTGATTGCATAATGATTATAGATTCCTCTTCTAATAACTATATGGAATCCTATTCCAATACGCATATTCTTGAGATAGAAATAGTATAATTCATGAGTTTACAAGTTATTAGTCCCACATTTTGCGCACATTCTCGTCTTTATACATAAAACCAGCCCTTTTTCATCCAAGTTAGTAATTTATCATTTTTAACCCTTTTTCCAGCAGCACTTGACAGACACTTTCCTATGTAATGGGTCCATGGACACCTAATCTTAACTAGGGTTCAGTCTATATCATTTGGTAACAATTTCTAAATGGAATTTTCCTCGTGTATAGAAGTTGGGTTTACAGAATTTGGTCAGATAACTCGCAAAGGTGGATTCCACTTAATAAAAAATGGTCAAAAATTAATCCATTCACCCCTGTTTGTGACTAGTAAAGTTCCTGTGAATGCACCCCTGCCAATCATCACTCTTTCTAACTAGGTCCATTTCTTGTAATTTGTTCACACTTCGGCTGACCATAGCACGGTAGCACTCAATTCTCTATAATTTTACACTCAAACATTCACAATTATAATAAAATTCAAAGTAAAACTAAAAAATCTATAATCCTAAAAATATATTTGTTTGTAAAATAAAATTCTGAAATAATAAAAATTTAAAAAAAATATTGATAAATTTCTAAAAAGGTAAATGTTGGAACAATGAATGTTACAAGTGGAGATGATGTTGTCAATTGAGGGGATGGTGTAAATAAGTGACAAATTGTGTAATACAATGTGTTACAAGTTATGAAGGTCCTTGCCGCGATTGAAAAACGTAGTGAAATGTGTTAGAAGTGTGACTCAAATAGGAGTTTAAATTGCATTAGATTTTCTACCTTTTTGGGACTCTTTTAGGGCTAGACTCGTGGACTATAAATTAATGTCTCCTCTGTCAGTTTTATTGAAGCATCATTGCTGTCCAGTTGTAATTCTCTCCATATTAATAAAATTCGTCGTTCCTCTGCTTAATTCATCTTTTACTTTAATCTTGTTCTTGGGTTATTTGTGATCTTGCTCAATACTTCAATTATAACAAGTGGAATTCATTAAATTTCAATTCCTACATTATTGGTCATCGGGCCCAATAAGTGGTATCAGAGCGGGGTTGTTGGTGGATTTCTGGCCTGAAACTGATCGAAAATTGATTTGAAAATTACTAGAAAATCAGAAAATGAATCTGTCCAATTTTTCGATTTTTTGCCGGATCTTTTTTGATTTTTCTGGTCAAACCAAAAATAATTTGGAGAAACGAACACTACCAGTGGACTCAGCAGCCAGAAACAGTCCAGAAAGGGTCACAGGTCATCGGCGCGTTTTTCGACCAATCGCCGACGATGGTAACTCAGGCGAGCGAGTAGCGGCATTTTCCGACGATGGTGTCTTCAGGCAGTTTTCTCCGGACGACGAGACGGACCTTGTGGTGGTGTCCAATTTCAATTTTGGGCAAAAATTGTGGTTCTGGACTATTTTGCCCCTTGCACGTTCGGTAGTATTCAGTTTTGGGTGTTGCAGGTTGCAAGTTCTTCTTGATTTGATCGAGATTTTTCAGAGATGAATTCGTTGAAGTATGAAATTCATCTGTTGGATCGCAATACAAGATTTTCGTTGTGGCAAGTAAATGTGAGAGCTGTGTTGACGCAGATGGATCTTGATGATGCTTTGCTGGGTTTTGATAGGATGCCAGCAAACTTGTCTATGGAGGAGAAACAATGGAAGGATCGGAAGGTTTTAGCGCAAATCCAACTTCATTTATCCAACAATTTGCTGCAAGATGTTTTGAAGGAGAAGACAGCGACTGCTTTGTGGCTCAAACTGGAGCAGTTGTGCATGACAAAGAGTTTGACGAGCAAACTGATTCTAAAGCAGAGGTTGTATTCTCATCGCATGGGCAGGACCACCTTGCTGTGTTCAAGGAGATTGTTGCAGATTTGAAGATGTTGGGGGTAAAATATGATGAAGAGGATCTAGCCTTAGTCCTGTTGTGTTCGCTACTCAATTCTTTTTCGTTATTTCGTGATACTATTCTATATAGTCGTGACACGTTATCCATTGAGGACGTATATGACGCCCTGTTCTCAAAGGAGAAGATGGAGGTGTTGGTTGAAGATCCTATATCTAGGAGTGGGGATGCTCTTGTTACTCATGGTGATCGATGGAGGAGTAGATCAAAGGTGAAGTACAGTAATGTGTATTATTATTACTGCAAGAGGAAAGGACACATCAAGAAAGATTGCAATAAGTTGCAAGGTAAATGTGATTTACAAGCAAATCATGTGGGGCACTCAGGTAATTCGAACGAGACTAATATTGCTGAAATTTTTTGTGATGATGGAGATGAGATGTTGGCTGTATCTGACAAGGAATCCAAACCTGAGGAGTGGATTCTGGATTCTGTTTGTTCGTATCATATGTGTCCCTATACGGTTTTGTTTCAAACATATGAGACGGTAAAGTAAGGTGGAGTTGTCATGGGAAACAACCAATCTTGCCGGGTTGCAGGAATTGGTCGGGTCAGTTTGAGACTACAGGATGGAACGGTGAGGACAATTGATCAGGTTCGCTATGTTCCAGACTTGACAAAGAATCTCATATCACTAAATACCTTTGATGAAAAATTGTACAAATTTTCTCGTGGAGGTGGAGGTGGAGTCTTGAAGGTTCGAAGGGGTGTTCGGATTGTACTGGAAGGACAGAGGAAATCCCAGTTGTACATCTTGCAGGGGAGCGTAGAACCAGTTCAGAGACATTTGGACAAGTTCAGTACCGTGGTAGACATTCAATTTGGTACAATACCTCTCGGGTTTGGCTCTGGGTTAGTTAATAACTTTGCTCAAGGGAGCATTGGTGATTCCGCTTTGCCACCAATTTTAGCGGGTACACTGTGTTCTTGTAATGCCAATGGACTCATGGAGCGTAGGTACAATTTTGGAGATGTCTGTAATGCTTTAAAAATCATTGAAGGTGACAAATTGGCAAGGGACCTGCTGATTGTGCATTTGGTGTGGTTTCTACTACAGGGTGTGCTTCGACCCTGTCCAGTGATTGTTAATTCCAGAAGGAATTTTGAGAACCCGGGTTTGGGTTCGAGTGTTGCTTGTGGACGTCGGGTGGGGGAACGTGTTATCGTGGAGAGTTTGGTTACTGTGTTGAGGAGATTGGTTATTCTGATGCAGACGGATTATTTCTCAAGGTGGAGAAATTTCGGAGCTTCGTTTGTTACGCCAGAATTTTGAGTCAAGGTGGAGATTGTTAAAAGTGTGACTCAAATAGGAGTCTAAATTGTATTAGATTTTCTACTTTTTTGAGACTCTTTTAGGGTTAGACTCGTGTACTATAAATTAATGTCTCCTCTGCCAGTTTTATTGAAGCATCATTGCTATCCAATTGTAATTCTCTCCATATTAATAAAATTCGTCGTTCCTCTGCTTAATTCATATTTTACTTTAATCTTGTTCTTGAGTTATTTGTGATCTTGTTCAATACTTCAATTACAACAAGTGGAATTCATTAAATCTCAATTCCTGCATTATTGGTCATCGGGTCCAACAAAATCTATATAACATAATTTTGCAAAATGTAACACAATTGTGTTGCAAGTTATGAAGGCGCCTACCTCCAATGAAAATGTAGTGGTATATAACATAATTTTACAAAACTTTGCACATTGTATTACAAGATTCAATTCAAAAAAATTAAAATAAAGAAATAGTAAAAAATAGTATGTTGAGATTAGTAAACTTTTTTAATGTATTTGTTTCCTGAATTAATTTATTTGGCTCTTCCTTGCATTAATTAGTTTCAAAATTAAATTAAGGGTTAATTGCACATTAATGAAACTTTTGGGAGTCCCCCGTGTTAAAAATCGAGTAAATAAAAAAAAAAAAATTAACAGTACACAAGTTGAAATTATTCTAAAGATCTGGTGTAATTTGCCGTTTATGTAATTTTTTTTTAAACTGAATATTTTAATAAGTTACAATTATGGTAACTTACCCTCCATAAAAAAAACCATGTTAGAATTGTAAGTTAATGTGTTTTTACCGTATGTGTAATTTTTCAAATTGTAACTTGTTATTCAATGCAACATGATTCATAATCATTGTAGTCATCACTACCACCATCGCATATCATCGTATATGTACCTTGTCGCCACCACCTTCTATAAAAAAAATCACTACAAATCGACAAGCAAAAACAAAAATAAAACCTTGTCATTTTATTTTTTTTGAAAATTATAGATGTGTAAACGAAAACTGTGTAATCAAAACCACCTTCATCGCAACCATATTGACACCATCTCCCTATCATTACAATCAATAATGCTACCTTGCCTCTAATATTCAGTACCAAAAATCATCACAAACTCAAAAGTGTTGGAATATTGTGGTGTTAATGAAATTGAGTTATCACACATCGTTTATGTAGTTTAGATACCGGTTTTACATATACCGTATATGCAGTTTACCGTATTTGCAGTTTACCGTATATGCAGAAAGCTCACCATATTTGTACAAACTGTTTTTTTAGCCATTTCATATACAGTGATTGATTTTACATATATTTGTTAGAAACCGTATATGCAACTAACATATAGAATATACACTTACATACACCAAAATGTAGAAATATCGTATTTGCATATATTAGTGAAATAAATACCGGTTGGACAACTATCAAACCGAACGTTATCAAATTAATTAATTTTTTTTAGATTTTTTTGTGACATAGAGAAAATAAACTGTAAAATTACATGAAGCACATATAACAAAATAAACTGGAAAATCTACAAAATATAAGATTAAACTGCAAATAAATTGCAAATATGTAAATCGCTAAATAAATAAATCTGCAAGAATAAATCGTAAATATGTAAACTACAGAAAATAAATAAATCTTCAACCCGAGGCCTGTGCAAGCACGATTTCCTTGAAACAGATTCGTCCTCTCACCGTAAGTGTTGAGGTCTAATCTGAGCGTCTGTTTTCCAGAATACAACGTTATCAGTAGAATCTGAGCACTGCAGAAACTACTCCGACGAACTGAGTTTGTATTCGAACAATATTACCTCCACGACGTTGGATAGAAACTGTATACGCAAACAGACTTAACAATAATGTATATGCAGAAATTGTATACGCAGATAGACAGACGAAACAATGTATTTTCTAGTGTGATTTCTTGTGTTTCAATTGCTAAGAAACTTGAGATTTAATATAACATAAATATGCCATTAACTTTATGGTAATAAACGTTGGAGTCGCTTTAGTTTCTGAAAGTTTTGGAAGTTTCATAAACTCAAAAATCATTGAAGAAAGCAAGAAAAAAAATTGTAAAACGTGGACACTCTAAACGGGCCAATTTTTGTTCCGTTCGATCCGACATTCGTGTACGCAGGTCACGCCCACACACAAGTTCAAGGTTCGAAGGCTATTTCGATCAGTGATTTGCACCCCCTGCATGCACACATGGAGAGAGCCTCTATACTACATATGATTACACCCTTCTAATGTCCAACCCTTTTTAAAGTAGTTCTTGCTTTCATATTTTTTCTATGTGGGACAAACTTTATTTTCCCACATAAACCATCTTTCAATGGTCATCTTTGAG
>NW_019236299.1:85010-105857 GCF_002742605.1 Olea europaea var. sylvestris
AAAAAATTTATAACCATGCGGCCGCATGGTTATAAAATTTTTCCTCCGGACAGCTTTCAATATTTTGGTCATAACTTTCTATTCCGATCTCCGATTGAAGTGATTCAAAGTGTATTGAGAAGAAAACTCAAAGATGTACACTTTTGATGGAAATAGGCTTCCTCAAATTCTGATTTTTACTATGCTAAAAATGGATCTCAAGTAGAGACTCAAAATCACGAGCATAACTTTTTCGACTGAAATTTGATACTTGATAATACTTCGACCATATTTCACCTCTTGACTCCTTTCCTCATCCGATTGAACTTTAACACTCTTGAATCTTCATTCCATTTCCTGTCTCATCTATGGATTATTTGCAACTTGGTCCTCGAACTATCGCTTTGTTCCGTTTTGGTCCTTTTTCGGCTCTTTTCTTCTGAATTCCATCTTTTCCATAGAAACACCTACATAGCATGAATTTAACAAGATTAAGTCATAATTCAACTACTTTGTCCATATTTAAATTATGTTCGTGAGCTAAATAAGTGTGTAAAAACACACTTATCAACTGTTACATCATAGGAATGGACAGGAGGTAACACTCCTACAATAATTTTATTAAATTTTTATAATTAGGTTGTCCTTTTGAACCTAGATCTTGGGATCTCCAGTCAACTAGGTTGGGTTTCCTTTGTAATGATTTATCCATTCAAAGGCTTAAATCACATTCCTTTCGATGATTTTCCAACTAACTCTCTATGTTACCCTTTGATTAGCAGATCCACAATGTTATCTTTTGACTTTACATAGTCAATAGTGATAACTCCAGTTGAGAATAAGTCTTATGGTATTGTGTCTACGACTTATATGTCTAGACTTACCATTGTACATGTTACTCTGTGCCCTTCCTATTGTTGATTACCATTATAAGTAAATAGTTATAGCCAGATCTAAGAAGTTGCACAACCATTCGGCCTTTTCACCACATTTATCTAAAGCTATAAATTCAGATTCCATCGTAGATCTGGTTATAACTGTATGCTTAGAGGATTTCTACGATATGACAGCACCTCCCAATGTGAACACAAATTCACTGGTAGAATTTAAGTCTTTTATATCAGATATCCAATTAGCATCATTGTATCCTTTAATGATCGCTGAATATCTGGTATAATGTAGTCCATAGCCACGAGTATATCTTAAGTACCTAATACTCTTACTATTCCTTTCCAGCGATCAGCTCCAGGATTACTCATTATCTACTTAGTTTACTGACTTTGTAGGCTATATCTGGTCTTGTACAGCTCATCAAGTACACTAAACTTCCAATAACTCTTGAGTGTTCTACTTGAAAGACACTTTCACCTTTGTTTTTAGATAGATGTTGACTTGTATCTATCAGTGTTCTAGCCAAGTTGGTATCATCCTTATTGAACTTTTCTAGAATTTTGTCCACATAATGTGACTGACTTAGAACAAGCCCATCTGATGTTCTTGAGATTTTCACTCCAAGTATAACATCCGCTAAACCCATATCTTTTATGTCAAATCTCAAATTTAACATATTTTTAGTGAATTCAATCATCTTATTGTCACTACCAATAATAAGCATGTCGTCAACGTAAAGATACAAGATGACATAGCCATCTTTAATGTTTTTGACGTAAACATATTTGTCACACTCATTGATTTTAAATCAACTCTTTACCATGACGTTATCAAATTTTTCCTGCCATTATTTAGGTGCTTGTTTCAAGTCATATAGTGATTTCTCCAATTTACAAATTTTATTTTCTTGTCCTAGTGACGAAAACTCCTCGGGTTGTTCCATATAGAATTCTTCTTCTAAATCTCTTTTTAAAAAGACAATTTTAACATCTATTTGATGTACTTTAATATTTCACAAAGTGACAATTGCAAGTATCAACCTAATACATGTTATTCTCGTCACTGGAGAATACATATCAATGTAATCAAGGTCTTCCCTTTATTTGTAATATTTTATAACTAATCTGGCCTTGTACTTTTTCGATAGTTCCATCTGCTCTCATTTTCCTTTTGAAAATTCATTTATAGCCTAGTGGTTTGCTTCCTGGAGGAAGGTTCATTAGCTCCCATGTATGATTTTGCAGTATGAAATCTATTTCACTTTTAATGGCTTCCTTCCATTGAGGTCCTTTCGAGGAATTCACAGCCTCTTGATAACTTTGAGGTTCACTTTCTAGCAAATAGGTTAGAAAATCAGGACCATACGATTTTTTTGTTCTTTCCCGTTTGCTACGTATAATCTTAGTCCTCTTCTAGTTCGTCGTCATGACTATTTTCAGTCATAGTCTCATATGTTCGTTTGGAAAAGGATTGGATCGAGTTCTCAATTAAGAGAATGGAGGGTAATTACTTGTTATCTTACTTATAGAGTATCCATTGCTTGAAACTCAAATTTGATCTCTTTCCATACCACTCGGAATTCTCTCCCAAGGTCCATAATTGCCTCAAAATGTACAATAATAACCGTCTGGAAGATCTCTTTCCATAACACTCGGAATTCTCTCCCAAGGTCCATAATAACCGCCTGGAAGATCTCATGCGAAAATATTTGTTTAAAGAATGAAGCGTTTCTTGATTTCAATATTGTGTTTTTGTGTATGTCTAGGATTTTAGAATCATACACAAGAAACCAATAAGCACTATTATTGTGTGCATAGCCAATGAAGATGCAATCTACTGTTTTTGGCCCTATCCTTACCTTCTTTGGTATTGAAACAGCCACTTTAGCAAGACATCCCCACACTCGTAAGTATTTATAGAAAGACTTTCTTCATTTCCATAATTCGTAAGGGGTCGTTTCCATTTTCTTTCGGGGCACCTTATTCAAAAGGTAATTTGCTGACAGCACAGCTTCTCCCACATGTTTTGAGGTAATCCAGAACTTACTAGCATTGCATTCATCATTTCTTTTAAAGTACGATTTTTTCGTTCAGCAACACTATTTCGTTGCGGTGAATAAGGTACAATGGTTTCATGTATGATTCCGTGTTGTGCACAGAATTCAGCAAATGATACTTCATACTCACTATCTCGATCATTTCTTAGCACCTTAATTTTCTTATTAAGTTGAGTTTCAACTTCATTTTTATAGATAACAAATTTCTCAATAACTTCATCTTTACTTTTTAGCAAATATACATAACAGTATTTGGTACTATTGTCGACAAAAGTAATGAAATACTTGTTGTTACCTCTTGTCTGTACAAGGTTTGGTCACATACGTTACTATGAATTAAATCAAGTGGTTCTGTGTTCCATTCAATTGATTTAAACGATGATTTTGTTAATTTTGTCTCAATACAAGTTTTACACTTATGTTTGGAATCAATATGGAACTCGAGAATGCAATTCAAGTTAACTAGTCTACGTAAAGTATCATAATTAACATGTCTTAGTCTACCATGCTACAAATTGAAAGACTCAAGCAAGCAAGCAGAAGAGTTTGCTTTATTCATTTTTGGTTTAACAACCACTACATTGAGTTTAAACATACCATCGGAAATATAACATTTTCCGACAAACATTTCACTTTCCGATAAAATAACTTTGTTTGACTCAAATACAATACGAAAATCATGCTTATTCAAAAGCGACCCAGACACTAGGTTCTTGCGAATTTTCGGCACATATAGCACATTGTTAAGAGTCAACTCCTTTCACGAGATCATCTTCAGAACCACTTTTCTTTGGCCCTTGATTTCAGAAGTCGCTGAATTTCCCATAAACAACTTCTCCCCATTTTCAATTGTTTCGAACGCTGCAAACAACTCCTTATCAGAGCACACATGCCTTGTAGCGTTCGTGTCAATCCACCACTCTTTAGAGTTTAAACCCAACATGTTCACTTCAGAAATGACGGCCGACAAATTCAGCTCCGACACATCTTGTACCATGTAGTCAACCACATTTACTTCTTTCTTATTCTTTGGCAATCTACACTCTGAAGACTTGTGGCCCACTTTGTCACAATTGAAGCATTTTTCTTGAATTTTTTTTAAAAAATCCACCTTTCGATCTTTGCTTAGTTCTTTTGCCACCGGATGGCCCAGACTTGTTTTTGTAGGTCTTACTACTTTGACCAAACTTCACAACATTGACTTTAGCTATACCAAGATTAAACCATTTCTTTTCAGAGCTATTATTGTCTTCTTCAATTCAGATTCTAACAATTTGTTCATCGACGTTCATTTCATTTCGTTTGTACTTTAAATAATTCTTGAAATCTTTCTACGTGGGGGAGAATTTTTCAATAATTGCAGTCACTTAAAAAGTTTCACTCAACATCATCCCTTCAGCATAAATTTCGTGAAGAATCACTTGGAGTTCTTGCACTTGACTGATAACTGTTTTGAAATCACCATTTTATAGTCTAAAAATCTATCGACATTGAACTTTTTAGCTCCGACATCCTCAGTTTTATATTTTGGATCCAAAGACTCACACAACTCCCTAACAGTTCTCATAGTACTATACACATTATATAGTGTCTGTTAAGCTGTTCATAATATAGTTTTGTACAGAAAATTCGAATGGTTCCAAGCATCAAGTGCGCTAATTGCTTGAACATCTCTCTCACCTTCATTGAGTTTTGGAGCAGCCTCAGTCAAGAATCTCGCAAGATTCAAAGTGGTCAGGTAAAATAGTATTTTCTGCTGCCACCTTTTGAAATTCAAGCCATTGCATTTCTCCAATATTTCTCTATGATTAATCGGAACATTCACGGTATGACCAATTGTTGTAGCCATAGTTTGACTCATAACATGACTTGACAATTTAGCCATAATCTGAGCTACAATAGAGCTAGGCCCTTGAGCCATAACAGAGCTGACAACCTAATTTCTAGTAGGCACATTTTGGGTCACACTCATATTGGTCGATTCGATTGCCATTTCTGAAAGTCAAACAAAAAAATCAGTTTCTAAATTTAACAGTATAAGAAATCAATTTTTTCTTTAGGAATATGTTTTAAGTTTGTTTGAATATTGTGGTATTAATGAAACAGGATTATCACATACTGTATATGCAGTTTAGGTATCGATTTTAAGCATACTGTATATGCAGCTTACCGTATTTGTAGCTTACTCTATATGCTGCCTACCATATTTGCAGAAAGCTTACCGTATTTGCACAGAATTTGCATAAACTATTTTTTTACCCATTTCACATACAGTAAGTGATTTTACACATATTTGCTAGATACCATATATGCAACTAACATGCTGGATATGTACTTACATACACCAAAATGTAGAAATACCATATTTGCATATATTAGTTAAATAAATACCAACTATTAAACTGAATGTTTTCAAATTAATTATTTTTCTTCAGATTTTTTTGTGACATACAGATAATAAACTGTAAAATTATATGAAGCACATATAACAAAATAAACTGAAAAATCTACGAAACATAAGATTAAACAACAAATAAATTGCAAATATGTAAATCGCTAAATAAATAAATCTGTAAAAATAAATTGCAAATATGTGAATTGCAGAAAATAAATAAATCTTCAACTCAAGGCCTGTGCGAG
Organism: Olea europaea var. sylvestris; assembly: GCF_002742605.1. Taxonomy (NCBI): domain Eukaryota; kingdom Viridiplantae; phylum Streptophyta; class Magnoliopsida; order Lamiales; family Oleaceae; genus Olea; species Olea europaea. Next base: position 90,577 of record NW_019236299.1, read on the forward strand.
CACAGTTTACTTAAAACAGATTCGTCCCTTCACTGTAAGTGCTTGAGGTCTAATCCGAGTGTCTGCTTTCCAGGATACAATGGTATCAGTAGAATCTGAGCACTGCAGAAACTATTCCGACGAACTGAGTTTGTTTTCGAACAATATTACCACCACGATGTTTGACAGAAACTGTATACGCAGACAGACAGAACAATAATGTATATGCAGAAACTGTATACACAGACAGACAAAACAGTGTATTTTCTGGTGTGATTTTCATGTGTTACAGTTGTTGGAAAACTTGAGATTTAATATAACATAAATCTGCCATTAACTCTATGGTAATAAACGTTGGAATCACTTCAGTTTCTAGGAGTTTTAGAAGTTTTAGAAACTCAAAAGTCAGTGGAGAAATCAAGAAAAAATTTGAAAAACGTGGATACTCCAAACGGGCCAATTTTTGCTCCGTTCAGTCTGACATTCATGTAAGCAGGTCGCGCCCGCACACAAGTTTAAAGTCCGAAGGCTATTTTGATCTGTGATTTGCACGCACCTGAGCTCGCACATGGAGAGAACCTCAATGCTACACATGATTATACCATTCCAATGTACAACTATTTTTAAAGTGGTTCTTGCTTTCATATTTTTCTTATGTGGGACAAACCTTATTTTCCCACATAAATCATCTTTCAATGGTCATCTTTGAGCTCAAATTTCTCATTCATTCATTCATCAATTTTGGTAAGTAAATATGTGGTTTTGATGTTCTCATGGAGGAGAACATGGATCAATTTTGATCCTCCAAATTGGACCAACGGATCCCACCGAAAATTTTGTCAAAAGTGAGCCATTTATTCATTTTTCCAACAAAAAAGTTGGACCACCACCACTTCTTCAACCCTACTTATAGCACAAAATAACTACTCGGTCCACATAGAAATCTTGAGCCTTTGATATATCCAAAACCCTGGCTACAAATACCCGTGCAACCTTGTGATCTCATTCCAATGAGGTTTTTCATACTTCATAATTGTTTTGTATCTAGTGAAGGCTAGACTATTTCGCTACTTCCGAGATATAGACGATCTTTATTCAGTGGACCCAAGCTCCGAGACACTTTTCTATATTATCATTATATATAGATAGATTATTTTTACTATATTTCAATTATATGTTACCATTAGTTAATATTTTGATTGCTACAATATTTAATGGTGATTTTGGTTCTATATAATGAGAGAGTCTCTCACATCGAGGGGTATCGAGTCTTACTGAAAATCATTGAATATATTTAACATGGTATTAGAGCCAATTCTTAAAATTTTCTCTTGTTTTCTTAATATGGAAAAAATTTCTCACATCAAAGGGCATCGTATCTTATTATGTATAGATTATATTTATATGGTGAAAGAAAAGACCCAATCGTTGCCGCTGCTAGCGTTCCTTCCCATTTCTCCGCTCGCCTCTACTCATGCAAGGACACCACCACCACGCTCTCCACTGCAATTACTTCCACCTTCACCACGTCCATCCACCACCATTGGCCTCTGCGACGACTGTTGATCACCACAACTACGTCAGTGTCCATTACATACATACACCCTTTTAGCCCATGACCATCTGTATCCATAACTCGCTACCTCTATAACAACCCTACTTTGCCCAACCCCATTGGCTATACTTCTACTCCCCAAATCAGTTTCGTACCAAAATTGAGTTACACTGGCCATCGTATGCCACCTCTATACTTTCAGATATGCTACACCTACATCTTACCTACTTCATAGTCAATTCTCAAAGTGGCAACTATAACTCGTGAGCCCACTTGAAATCAGGTGCAACTCATACACAGCTTTACTAGTAAATGCCTCTACAGTTGCCAAGCTGATTTTTTTTCTTTTTTTGCCATTGGGTTATTCTGGAGTTCTATATGTTTTTAGGCCTTCTTATTAATCTGTGCGGCCTCTGGGATTTTGTTAATTGGGCTTGTGGGTTGAACTTTACGGTGGATTGTTAAAATTGTGTGGTCTGAATTTGTGTGAGCTACATTGGTTGAGGAAGAGAGAGAGACATGGGAGTACAAATTGTTGAGTTTAGGTTGCTCAGGTGATGAGCAAGAGTTTTGGTTGCTCAGATTATGAGCAAAAGTTTTGGATTCTTAGAGGGGATTATCCTTAGGTGGTTTTTGGTTTCTCAGAAGAAAATAATCTTGGTTTTTTTTTTTTTTTTGGTGTACGATGTTTTGTGGGATTTTTTCCAATTGCAACATTTTGGTCAGTGATATATTGCTGAAATTTTGGCCAATGTATTTGCGTTAGAGCTTTTGTCAGAACACGAATTATGTGTTAGGCTGAGTTCTCCCGATAGATAGAATTCACTGTATGTATTGGCACATTTCATGAATTTCGTTTGGAAATTCTTCTAGAGGGTGTGAGCTCTCTAGAGTGTCTTTTGAGTAGTTCTTGATTGTTTCTACATTATTTACTGTTGTTGATCTCTCATCGTCACTAATTTGAGTGGATGGTTGCTTTGTTTTGTATTTTTTCTTCACGGGCACAAATATTATCATCGTTGCAAGTTTATGATTGCAAATTGATGCTTGTACCAGCATCAATTTGAGGGGGATGTTAATGAGGTAAAATAAGATTACGGAGATCATTGAAGATTATGCTTGACGTCTATATTATCATTATAATTGTATTATATATAGATAGATTATTTTTACCATATTTTAATTATAGATTACCATTAGTTAATATTATAATTGATTGCTACCATATTTAATGGTAATTTTAGTTATATATAATGATAGAATCTCTCAGATCAAGGGGCATCAAGTCTTATTAAAAATCGTTGAATATATTTGACAATGCATTTGTTGTTGGTCGTGGTTTAGATCCTTTAAGGGTAATGGTGGATCGATTTGTAGTGGTAATGGTGGCAACAGAGGAGGATGGAGAGCGAGTGTGTGCAAGGGGAGACGGGGAGGGACGTAATGTTGGTGAGAAAAGTATAAGGATGATGCTATACGTATATAATAATGTACACCCAATTTTACCCGTTTGTTGGCGTCAATCATCATGGGCAATCGACATTGCTTGGTTGTGGCTTGGTATCTAATGAGGACACTAGAACATTCGTGTGGCTATTCCGGACATGGCTACAGTGCATGCATGGGCAAGCACCGCATGGGATAATTACTGATCAGGACAGGGCAATGCAGAATGCCATTGAGATTGTATTTCCGCATACGAAGCATAGATGGTGTTTGTGGCATATCCTTAAGAAGTTGCCTGAGAAGTTTGGTTATCATGTTGATAAGGCTTCGATCTTTTCGACTATACATCGATTAGTCTATGATTCACAGCTCGTTGACGAGTTCGAAAACGGTTGGAGGACGATGATTGATACGTACAATTTGTATGATAATGACTGGTTGTCGGGATTGTTTGAAAACAGAGGTCGTTGGGTACCGTGTTTCTTGAAGACCACATTCTGGGCGGGCATGTCCACAACACAACGAAGTGAGAGTATGAATGCATTCTTTGATGGATACGTGCACTCAAAGACCTCTTTGAAGCAATTTGTCGAACAATATGAAAGAGCACTACGGAATAAGGTTGAGAAAGAGTTTCAAGCTGATTTTAAATCATACTCGCAAATGGTACCATGCGTGACGAATTATGATATCGAAAAGCAATATCAAAAAGTTTACACTATCACAAAGTTCAGAGAAGTTCAAACCGAGTTCATTGGGAAGGTATATTGTGACATCATATCAGTTTTAAAGGGATGTCCAAATACGATTTACGAAGTTCGGGAGGATGTCTTACTATATGCCGAGCATAGGATGAAAAAGATTTTTTCGGTTTCATTTACGAGGGATACATGTGACATTGCTTGCAGCTGCCACTTATTTGAGTTCCGAGGGATACTTTGTAGGCATGCAATCGCTGTATTGATCCGTAATGATGTAACAGTACTGCCTAATAAGTTTATACTGAGGAGATGGAGGAGGGATGTAAGTAGAGCACATACGAGAGTTGCAATTCACTATGACGGGTTGATCAGTACTCCTACACAGATGAGGTATGATGAAATGTGCCAGGCATTTTCAGAGGTGGTGGATCTTGCTGCGGATGATGAAGCCCGAGCACGGGCGGTAATGGAGTGGATAAAAGTTCAAGCGAAGGAACTCATACTGACAAAGTCGAGTAATGGTGCTCATCGAAATGATGTAATATCTCATGGGTCGGATTCTCAAAACCATTTCGCCGTCAATGTACTAGATCCTATATTGTCGAAAAAGAAGGGTGCGCCAAGGAAACTTCGACAACGAGGCCCGTTGGAGTCGAGTTCGAAGAAAGTAAAGGTATTTTATTCTCATAGCCTACTAATTGAAACAAAGTTAGAATCCAAATTCTCATATACGCGAACGATGTACATGCAGGCAAGTTCAAGTTCAGGAAAAGGCAAGAGACCGAGAGTTAGACACAATATTGCGGATGAAGGCGTACCTAATGTTGAGGCATCTCAACAGTGCTCATCGCTGACACCATTGTCATGTTCGCAACCTTTTTTGGTATGCATACTTTTCAACTGTGTTGATATATTTCAAGTTAATTTTTTTTAATTTGCTTGCAGTCTTAGTCTGGGTGTGACATAATGTAGGGAGACAAGGGCAGCCAACAATAGATGCAATGATCAGCTTGTGGATAGGTATTTCTATATAACAAATTATGATTTCGTATTTTGTAGATTAGTGCTTGTGCTATGCTGTTCGTATTTTTGGTTGATGTTACGAATTTGGATTGCAATTGGGTGTTGTGAAGTGAAATTTCTACTTAAAACTAAAATAGCACTAATCATTTTACACTAATCATTTTACACATTGTGAAATTATTTATAATTAGCTTTTGGAACCATAAGTTCAGATAAGAATTTGAAAGAGAGAAGTTTTAGTCACTGTCTCCAGCAATTATGAAAAAAAGGTTTTTAACATTAAAGCCAGCATATCAAGCAGTTGAAGTATGTTGAGATTGCACTGAGGAGAGGATAATCACATTCTGCTTTAGCATTATTACTCATGCATTATAACTAATATTTTGGTTGATATGCTTTATTGATTTTATGATAAAACTACACATGCAAGTCTTTATAATTCTGTTTAACATGTTTAACTTCTTTAAGTCTTACTAAACTTAATGGAAATGGTTCTTATTTCTGTTATCCTGTCATTTGAAAATGCAAAATGTTGCAGATTGATACATGGGTTTGGCTTATTTCCAGCTTCAGTTTCTAATTTTCAGCTTCAGTTTCAGTCTGCTTTCCCAGTTTGATGGTATTCGATATGCTGCAAGAAGAAGCCGGTTTCATGTTTTCGTCATTTTCAGTTTCAGCTTCAGGGACTGCTTCCTTATCTTCTTTTTGATGCATTGGACTCCAATTTCTGTTGTTGATCCATTGAATTGTGGACTATTTCATGTAAAATAGAGCCATCTTCTTCATGGTATTTTCCCATGATGCATTGGACTCCAATTTCTGTTGTCGATTTTTCTGATTGAGTCTCTGAAACTCAAGTGCATATTTGCAATAAAAATTACGTGAACTAAATAAACATTGAGAAATGACCGTAGAGCTCTGAAATTTGCTATTGACAAATGAAAATAAAACTGAATTCATGTATTACTTATCGTGGTCACTTCGCTCCGACCAAAGTAGTTGCAAAAGTGCTTCAATGTGAGTTCAAAAAGTAACCATAAAACAAACACAATACGAATAACTCGTTCAACAACTAACTACAACTCAAACACAGTATGAATAACTAGTTCGCGACTAACTATAATTGAAGCACAATACAAAGAACTCGTTCAACGTGTTGGGCCCTTTCCTTTCCCATGATCCTCCTCACGTCCTTTTCCCTTGCGAAATGTCATGTTCACCGAAATCTCAACGTCTCGTTTGCTGGCTATTCGAGCAAGAGAGTCAAACATGGTTGGCAACTCTTCCAATTCCTTGTTAGCCACAACATTCACAGCTTCATTAACGATACTCGATTCTTCACCGCTTGATTCTTCATTTTCAACCCACTTGAAGTACCCGCACTCATCACTACAAGTTCGAAATAATCGACCCCTGTTACCAGTGTTCTTCTCAACCTGAAAACATTTTTGAGTTCCATGTGGACACCATGGGCATCTAAGTTTTCTCGGGCATTCCTTGAAATAATGAGCCGTGCTTCTACAACTGTGACACACTCCAAAATTCGCCCCTCTCATCCTGACATTCAGAACAAATGAATTATGAACAGAATTGCAAAACGATGCCCTGCACCTGAAAAAATATACTAATAGGAACTCACAGGATGAAAAATAGTGCAAGCTATAGTTGGTTCTGACTCTATTGGTGAAAACACACAGGATGAAAATGAATGCAACCTAAATTCCTGCAATCGTGGAGAATTCAAAATAAATACAAAAGTTTGCAGAACGTAACAGACCCAAATCATGACATTCAGTTCTGTGAATATCAAAATGATTTGGGTGGTGCTACACCTACAATTTTTTGAGTGACAATCATGGCCTTTCAAGGTCAAATTTTATCGTTTAGAGGTCCATTTTAACTTTTTTTTTTTTTTTTTTTTTTGTGAGTTAGCTTAAGTATATTTTTGTTATTTTTGAAAAAAAAAAATTAGTTTCATTTGAATTTGTCTACCAAATTAGGGTTTTACGTTGATTAGGATTCGCTTTGACTCTTTAAATACGTGCTATGAGATTTGAAAACCCTATGGCCATTTGTTGATTAATAATATTTTAAATTTTTCATTCAATTCTAGTATTTTTCACGTCCGTTCACGTGAAATTCGAACAAAACTCTTTTTCGTGTATTATGAGCAAAACTCTTTTATATTATCCAAGTTTTCGTCTTACCTCAATGTTTATATCAAAATAGGATTTGATTTGCTGTCCGAACATGTTCACTAAACGTAAAGAAAAAGATTTTTATTTGAACACGTTTGAATATTTATTCTTACTTTAGGGGAAAAAATCAATTTTTTTAAAGGAAATTGGATCAGAATCTGGTCCCTAACTTTTGACTTTTGCATGCAAATGTTCCTTAACGTTTATCTCTTGGCATGAGCATGAAAAACTTATGTGTTTTAGTGTCCAAATTCGTCCTATATTTCACAAAAAGACCACTATGCCCTCGGTTTTATTTAGAAAAAAATTGTAACTAGGTATCTAACATTTGGAAAAATGGGTCCTAAAATTTTATCTAGTAATATTTAATTCAGTGTACCAAATATATCGTTATAGTCGTGCCAATTAAATTGTCGAAAAGGAACCAAATACTCCATCCGTCTCAATTATATAGATTTGTTTCATTTTTCACACGGATTAATAAATCTTCTTTAAAAAAATTGTAACTAGGTATCTAACATTTGGAAAAATGGGTCCTAAAATTTTATCTAGTAATATTTAATTCAGTGTACCAAATATATCGTTATAGTCGTGCCAATTAAATTGTCGAAAAGGAACCAAATACTCCATCCGTCTCAATTATATAGATTTGTTTCATTTTTCACACGGATTAATAAATCTTCTTTAAAAAAATTGTAACTAGGTATCTAACATTTGGAAAAATGGGTCCTAAAATTTTATCTAGTAATATTTAATTCAGTGTACCAAATATATCGTTATAGTCGTGCCAATTAAATTGTCGAAAATGAACCAAATACTCCATCCGTCTCAATTATATAGATTTGTTTCATTTTTCACACGGATTAATAAATCTTCTTTAATGTCATTGGAAAAGTAATTTTTATCAAGATATTTTCTAGTTTACCCCTATTTAATTTTTCAGTATGTAGTAGTAAATTATTTTTGGAATTAGTAAAGAATTTGAATGATTTAATTTGAAAAAAAGAAAAAGAAATAAAAGTTGTTCCATATATCCAAGAAGTGAGAAATGTGTGTATTTGGATAATTTCATAAAGTTAGCATATTAAATGGGAAAAATTGAATAAGGATGTATTGGTAAAGGAACAAAACAAAATATTATAAATTAAGAAACATGCCTATATATTTTGGACAAGAGAAAAATGAAATTCGGCCTATATCATTGGGACGGAGGGAGTAGTTAAATTATCATGCTTTAAATGTATATAATTGCTTTGAAATATAAAAACTTGTAAAAGGATTAAAATAAATAAAGTTGTTTAACAAATTTAAATGCTTGTTTAAAACTACATAGTAAATTAACTGAAAATCATGAGATGAGAGTCAGTCTTGCCTATAAAGCTTCTTCGACATTGTATTTAACGAATCAAAAGACAGGTCCCGTTTGGTATCCATTTTTTTTTAAAATGTATTTTTCTTTTTCTTTTTTTTCAACCAAACATTCTTTATTAAAATAATATTACACGTAAATCAAAAACTTTTCCTTATTTTTCAACCACACATTTCCGATTAATTTACTATTCAAAAATGTATTTTTACATAAAAAGTCTCCCAAACACCATCGCATTAAGAGATTTTTTCTCATTTCTTGAAACAAAGACTAAATTCTCAACTGAGCTTAACCGATTCCAACTACCCACTTTCTCTTTCTACGACTCAGTATATTAAACAATAAACACCAGCACAGATACAGATGTCTAAGGGAAAGAAGTGGGTATCAAGAAAGTGTATTCTTGCAAGACATTATGGTCCATTTCTCAAGTAACTCGAATTTCAAACTTATATTGTACACTTTTACCTTGCACCACCCACAAATATTGCATATTTTTGTGGAAATTGAGAAAAGGTTGGGGCTAATAATATTTTTTGATAGGGACTGTAACATTAGTCTCAAATACACGATTTAAATAACGCAGGATCTAGTATGAAACTAAATCTAATATCAAGAATGAGGGCGGACTATATGTCAATATCAATGTTTTCTAAATAAAATAAAAAAAAAAAAGGGGGAAAAAAGGTTGAACCCCAACCTTGAAGGCCCCCACCTCCCTCTCCTAGAGTTTTGTTACGGAGGTAAATCGCGGGATGTACCTCAGCAGGCTAAGGAACAAGAGTTGTCTGTACACTGTACCTACAAAGAGTCCAATTCCATATCTCAGGGTGAGGAAAGCGAACCAACATGGTGACAAATCTAGTTTTTTGTGGGGGATTAAAATGAAATTTTTTTTGTAGATTTTAATAAAAGTTAATGAAATGTGGAGTTGGAAAGTTGTATGTCTCATGAAATATGTAGTTAAAATTAAATGTTAACTTGATTTTAATCCCTATCAAATAGGGGTCTAGTATTAACTATACATTAGTAGATAATAGGTTTATCATAAAATATATTAACCTTGGAATGGAACCATAAGCCCTCATCATTCTTTTCCGTAGCGGTGGGAAGCCGTTAAAGTGATCTAATTTGAAGAACTAAAAGCATGTTTAAATAAAGTTAAAATAAGCAAAAATTACTTTTATACGTCTGTACTTGGTTTTGCCAAAAATCAGATAATTAGTAGATATTGATAAAAATCGTAAAAAAAACTGATAAAATGTATGGTTGAAAAGTTGACTAAAAAATTGTGGGACCCATGAAATGTTGCTAAGTGTGTGAGAATGTTTTATTTGTACTGTTATGGAAAGATATTACAGGTCTTCTATAGCGTAACTTTCAATATTTATATTACATGTCCTCTTTTGTCTAATCTTTCTACTCTACCTACGTTTCAAGGTTTGATAGTTTAAGAGGGTATTTGGAAGTGATTTTTCACTTAAAAAAAATTGTTTTTTTTACCGTTATTTCACTATTTCAATCGTGAAGTTTGACTTCTTCTCTCATAAATGACCCTTATTTTCTTTTTAACGGTCAAAAAATCAATTTTCAAAACTGCTCCCAAAAGGGCCTAAATGAGGGGACAAGTGAAATGATGCCATTAGTTGATGGCCACGTCATCCATGAATAACGCATAAAATCGCTTTTGAAACTTGATACACAATCACTATAGTTATGTTAACTTGTTCCGGATCGTCAACTATGTTAGGGCATTATTGTTGTTAGGGCTGCCCTTCCCATCCCCGTCGTAGTCCCCGTATAGAGCTTTTCTTTGTGATTGGGTTGGACTCTTTAACTCGCTTTTTACTAGTGTAACAAAACTTGTAATAAAGCATAGTGTAGTCCTTTTAGAATTCTCAATATAAGATTGTTTATCCGGAACAAGTCTTTTTAGTATGCCTTTGGAAAATAGAGTTTGTTAATCAAATTTTTAATAATATCAGTGTTAGCATGAAATTTATCTTCACAACAAAATTCTCTAAGTACGCCCATTAAACCTTTGAAAATTGTGCATTGAATGGAAATTGAACGACCTTAATGCAATGATTATTTTGTGCAGGATACAAAACATATAAATGTGTTGGACTATGACACAAATATATTCTTTATTGTTTTTCCAGAATTAAGATCAAAAGTAAATGAAATTACACTTGTATAATTTCTTAAATTGTCAATAATTTTTGCTTTTTGAATATTGTACAAGTTTATAGTCTCGTTCCGAAGCATACATCTCTTAGTAGGTTTGTACTTCGACTGAAGACATGTTTGTAAGAATTTTGTCAAGTGTACGGTTTTTGCTATGGATTCCGGTAATGTGACACCAGCCATAAACACGATCGTGCCTTCCTGTGATGTTTTTGAATTATAAATTCATTTTACAAGAGCTACATTGGAAGATCCCTCTTTGCTTAAACCAAATTGAAGTTGAGTCTGCCTATATCGACAACTCCAATATGAGCGAGGCAATTTTCGTATCGTATGTTGTACTAAATAGTGCCAATTTTTTGTTTCGAAGAGAAGATCTTTTCACTATAATTACAATATGCTTTCGTAATTTGCTTTCCATTCTCAAATTTTCTTCTTTTGCATGAGGTGTTTTCAACATTTAGAAGTAAGCTCTTGAGCTTTTACCTTCATCTTTTTGTGGGAACTACTTCCAAATCATTATCAGACGCAATGGTTATTGGTCCGATAGTCCCAATATTTTTGGGATTTGGAACATTGCAAGCTTGAGAGAAATTGTAGACAGGAGTCTTCACTACAACAAAAATACCTTTTTGCAACATCTAATAGGCATCATTTATTAATCGAATGTTGCCAAATGTGCCTATCGTAATGAATGTTGCCAAATGTGCCTATCGCAACGTTAGAATATGTGAATGTTACCACTAGTTAAAATAATTGAGATTTGGCAACATTTTTAAGTCTTTGTTGTTAATGTCACATTTTTGCAACATTTATTTAGTGTTGCAAAAAGTTTAATTTTTCACAACGTTTAATGCCCGTTGCTAAAAGTTTGAGCTATATTGGCATTGTGAGGTACAGTATTGGCATGAGTTTTATTATCTTCTTATGCTACAGTGGCCTGATTATGTAAAGGCACATAGAAATATCTGGTACTACAGGTTGTAGTTGTAAAGGCTTCATATCTAGATTGAGGCCTGCTATATATTGTTAAATCTTGAAGCTATTTGTTTTAAAGTTCCAACTTGCATTGCTGGTATTCAATCCCAGCAAGGAAGCTAGCAAATGATTGCTTTTAGTAGTATCAAGCAAAAACCATTGAAAAATCTACATATTTCCATGATCATAGACTAGGATTTTTTTATTGTAATACGAGATTCCAGCATGTGTGCCCTTACGTTTTGTTTAAGAACATGATTGTTTTTATTTAAAATGCAGCTGAAAATGCATGACTCTCTGCGGGAAAACCATAATATACCCTTACTTTTATCTTTGATATGCAATGAAGAATATCAATTTAGTGTTGACCCTGATGTAGGGATGTCAAAAGGGTTGAGCCGCTATCAGCTTGTTGAAATAGGGCTCGTGGACGGCTTGGGCTCATAAAATCACGAGCCCGAGCCCGAGCACGAGCCGAGCAGGCCTCGTCGGGAAGCGAGCCGAGCGAGACCCACGAGCGGCTCGTTATAATTAAGTGACCGTTTGATCACTGAAACTTTTCAATGACCGTTTTTCAGTGACCGTTCCGGTCACTGAAATTTATTTATTTATTTATTTTTTCCTTTCTACTATAAATACTCCTAAACCCTTCATTTTTTCATATCAATTACTCAATCACTACTTCAACTCTCTCAACTCTCTTTCGAGTTTTTACTCTCTTATGTTGCAAAATATACAATATCGATTCAATTTTGCCAATTTATTAGTTACAATTTTAATTCATTTAATTCTCAATTCTCACAATCTCACTTCATTTATATTTTTCTAGTTATTATATTTGGATTTCATCATAAACAATCAAACAAATGGACCAAGGCTCATTTGTTGAGAGGTTAATAAAACGGGATGTGTGCCACATCATGGCGAAGCGCCTAGGATGTCGCAAAGTCAATTTTCAAATGAATTTATTGATCTAAATGACATAGTCATACCTGAATATGTTCACATTCACGGTCAGAGAAACCATAATCCAATTGATTTGGATGATATTAACGTTCTCGAAGCGAAATATAAGGACGAAGATGTCGAATTAAACATTCCAAATGCAAGGGGAAGCGAAAGGGCAATAAACAAGTAAAATGTTGGGATCACTTTAAATTAATTTCAACTCGTTGATGGCCTTGTAGAATTTAAAGTAGTATGTAAATACTGTCAACAAAGATTGGTATGGCAAAAAGGAATTGGTACCACCCATCTCAACCGCCACTACAAAGCATGTGCGGTAAGACATGGACTTCTTCCAGCTAGTCAAACACAATTGCAATTTGACAGTCCAGACCCCGATTCTACGACTTCACCCCTATCCACGTGAGTGTATTCGGAGGACAATGCTCGAACCGAAATGGTGAAATTTGTTACCGCCACTGAGTTGCCTCTGGCTCCAACACTTCATCTCGTTCGTGAAAGAATATCTGCAACCAAGGTACGTTGGGGTAAGTCGAAACACTCTTCGTGCCAATACAATAAAATATTTCAATAATTCAAAACAACAATTAATTATGAATTTGCAATAATATAGCGGTGTTATATCTTTAACTTCTGATATATTGGAAGGGATTAATAAAAGAGCATATATAGCTGCAACCGCACACTATATAGACCTACTTTGGTGTATACATAAGAAAATTATTGCTTTTAGAATTATTGAGATAATGCTAATAATATATATAATGCTATTATCATTATTGTTAGAGAATATAATTGCGAAACTAAAATTCGGTATTTTACTTTTGATAATGCTAGTGTTAATAAGGTAGTCGTTGATAAATTGTGTAGGACACTTCAACCTGATTTTGGTGGGTACTCGTTTCATATTCATTGTGTGTGTCATATGTTGAATTTAATTGTACAAGATGGCTTAAAACATACAAATGATGAATTTCAAAGGATTAAGAATGTATTAGTATATATTACGATCTCTCTTAGTAGAAAACAAGTATTTGAAGATTTTTGTGTTGAACTAGGGGTGACGACTGTTAAAACATTTGTTAGTAACGTAGGCCATAGATGTAACTCTACTTATTTGCTATTAAAGTCATGTGAAGGTTTCAAAAATTTAATAATTGACTTTTATAACAATAGACACGTTAGAAGTGATGATGATGGTATGTTAAATGAATCCGATTGGATTTTAATTTGAAAGTTAAACGATTTAACATCTTTTTATGAGACCATAAAGATTTTATTCGGCTTTTATTATCCCACAAGTTGTATGGTACTTGAACGCCTTTATATAATTGTAAGAACATTCCATAAATATAAAAATGATCCTGCTTTTAGTGAAATTATAATTGTTATGGAGTTAAAGTTTAGAAAATATTGAAAAGAACTGCCTATATTATTTCCTTTAACTTGCGCAATGGACTTTCGGTATAATATTTTGGGAATTAAATACGTAATTGATCAAATCAATAAAACTTTAATATTTGATACACCTATCACCTATAAGAATTTAGAGCAAATATTAGGTGAAATGTATGATTTATATGCGGAAAGAATGAGTGCGAATGTTAGTCGGGTACCCTCTGCACCTACTCCTTCGACTGAAATTGAAGAAGATGGTGCCGAAATAATGAATTTATTTCAAGGCATTAATATATTTAGATATGATGCAACTGCAATGTGTTCATCTAGTGCCATGTCGTCTGCGTTGCATCTCAACAAATATCGACCGAAACTCAAAATGCGATGTCTGTCGAATTAATTGATTACTTCAATCATAATATGCTAACAGACAGAACAATTAAAAAAAGTTGAGAAGAAGAAATTGAATTCTGACGAAAGTATGAAAGACGTTGGCCAATTGTTTCTGCAATTGCGAAAGATCTGCTGACACCTCCGGTTAGCACTGTTGTTTCGGAGTCTGCTTTTAGTGCAGGTAAAAGGGTTTTGACCGATGTCAGGAGCCGACTAAAAAAAGATGTATTGGAAGCGTTAATATGCGTGAATGATTAAAATGATGCTCATTTTCGACTACAAGATAAATACGCTGAAATTATATGTCGTCAGGTAAGTGATATTTGATTTAATTATGTTAATCAAAATTTCTTTATTTTTTAATCGTTAAATTTAATATTCTTTAAAAAATTGTACACGTTATAACAAATTGTTCGTGTACAATTTTTAACTCCGTCTGCTTAAAATTGATGTAGTCAGTCTCAATCCCAGATAAAGGAGGAGAATTTACATTTTATCTACTTTAAAAAGAAATAAAAAAATATATTTTTTGTAAATGTATTTCAAAAAATAATTCGTCTTCATTATATAAATATTTTATATTTTATAAAAAATATTATAATATGATATAAATAAAAAAATAAAAAAGTGTCTTCATTAAATTATTTGTACTTTTTTAACACTTTTTTATTTTTTTTAAAAGTGTTTTCATTACATTTTTTGTACTTCTCTTTAAAAAAAAAAAAAAAGACGAGCCCACGAGCTCGTGGTCCAAGCTGAGCTCGCCCAAAATCAACGAGCCGAGCCCAAGCTTGGCTCCACGAGCGCGAGCCGAGCTCGTGAGGTTAAGGGCTGAGTCGATACCACCACTATCCTGATGCTTAGCTTTCATGGATGGATTTTCGAGGTTTATTTTTTTCATTAATCTCTTCGTTTGCCCTGCTCTTTCAGCTTTAAATGAATCATAGCAAGTAGAAAGAAGCGCTCTGGTTGGAAACTTGTCCATGGTGATTTGTTTCCGCCTCCCGTAAACCTATCTCTAATTTCAGCCATTGTTGGCACTGCTCTCAGGTTACAACTCTTGTTTTGCTCCTCTTCATTTTAGCAAT
>NW_019236299.1:109582-118384 GCF_002742605.1 Olea europaea var. sylvestris
GGATTAAATTCATCTAGTGTTTTGAAGCAAACTTATCCTTGTATCATCAATATAAGTTAAGTAGTCGATTCGAATTGGGTTCTGTCTCACGCTTCTCAATAGTCATATTTTTTCACACGGTACTTGGCATGGATTGTGCCAGCCCGATCGTACGTAGCCCATAGTGTGCTTCCTAAAACGTTGGTTCAACAGACTGGTCCGACGCCTCAAGTCTGAGCCTAGGTGTAGAAATGGCTAAAGCCGAGGGCGCGAACAAGGCCCTGGTTCAACAGCTACTTCACAGATCATGTCTCGGCCAAACCCACCATGCCTGGTCTTAACAGTCTCGCCCCTACGGCCCGATCAGATTGGTCATTGCAGGGCGGGAGTAGCCCGGCACTGGTTCTGAGTACCATAGAGTTGGTGCAGAATTTTAGTAGCTGAACTAATGTTTACTAATAAAGACTGGAATCTGACTTTGTTGAGACTATAGCCTTCAACAAGTTTAACCCACCATGACCATGGATACGACAAATTTGGTAGGAATTCCACCTAAAATATTTTAAAAAGAGCATAAATATGTTGGGCATGAATCTACCGCTAAAATTTACCAAGCTTGAACCTACCTCTGTCTAAGCACGAGCAATGCGAGCTGTGAAACTAAGAGCTTGTTTGTTAGGACTTAAAAGTCAATTAAAATTAATTTTTTGACCGATATTTCACTATTCCAGCCGTCATTTTTGAATTTTTCTCTCACAGGTAAGACCCACTTTCTCTCTAACGGTCAAAAAATCAATTATTAAAATCCCTACCAAACAAGCACTAAATGTTTTAAACTCAACTAAGGTAACGAACCGACGTCAAATCAAAGTTGAACAAGGAGTCGAAAAAATAAAAAAATAAATATACATAACATCGGAAATTTCTAGTAAGAAGTGTTGAAAGAGTAATTTTTTTGGGCATCTAATTATTATTTCAATTCTCATTTAACATCAAATAGTAAGTTAGAAATTAAGTGGGTGACAGAAACCTTAATATATAAATTTTATTATCAATAAAACAACCATAATATCATTACATCACAACGAAGCAGGCGGCTCTTCTTTCACATCCAAGACTAACCACCATTTTCACTGCTTCCTTTGTGTTCGTAAGGGCGGAGCCATTCACAGTGAACTTCTGTCCCAGGCCCCAAAATCAATCCCCTTTATTTATTTATTTATTTATTTTTTTGTAGTATTGGATTTTTTATTTGTTTACAGCCTAGCCCATATAAAGTTGAAACCCAAGAGAAAATTATAGCCCATTATCCCAGCCCAGTTCCTCAAATCCAAACATTTCATCACCTGTCGCTCGTTTGCGACTGTCTCACCATCCCTACCCATTCTGCATACTTGCCTTTTGTACCAACATTCAGGGCACCATTGGCACCAATTTCGCCATCTTCAGTCACTTGACTCGCTTCTCCTTCGCCCACTCCAAGTGCACGGGTGACATTTTCTGACTCTTTTCCTTAGCAAGGAATACAAAATTTTCTTTTAATCTATCCTCGATTTGGAATATTTTCAAAGTTCATTTCTTGCTTAAAACTCACATTTCATTGAGCCCTCAAATTTAGAGCAAAAACTTTCTTGATCATGTGATTCTTCTACTTAATATTGGAGTTTTTTTTTTTTATTATTGGGATTTTTGATTATGTGAATGTTAAATCTTGGTAATATTGTGATGGATTCATGAAATCTTTATTTATGTCAATTAGTTAAACAATTAGTGCTGATTTTCTAGTATTCTGCCAATTAGTAAAAATTAGTAGTGATTTTCTTATAAATTAGTATTTAATTGTCGCTTGTGATTTATTTAGTGTGAAGTGTCAATAGAGAGAGAGATTCTTTAAAAGAAAATCTTTCATAGAAAATGTTGATTAGGAGATATCGAATAAAATTAGCGTTCTGAAAGGCATGCTTAGACGCATTGTGTGGCGAAAATGCCACGCCAAGTGACTAGGCGCCTTATTTAGTGGCCAATGGAAATCGTTGACTGATAATGCACCATTATTATCTTCTTCTTTTTTCAATTTTTTTAAAATTTATTTTAAATTAAAACTTAAAAACTGTTTTCTTTATTTTATTTGCCCTCGATTCAAAGTAGGCGCTTGAAACTTCAAACAACGGAAATCTTTTAAAAAATTCTATCTACTTAATATTTAGTATTTACAAACTTTTAAATCTATTTTAGATTTTTGATAGGTATTATTTTGTATTATTAAATAATTTTTGATTGATTAAAAATTAAAATAATATCAAAATTAGAAAACGCATTTTTACGCTTATATATATATTTCTACTTTTTGTATTACTATTGTGGGTTTTGGATGTTTCACAGTGATATGTGATAAGTGCAAATATTATACTTTATTTCGACATCAAAAATAGCTTTTGAGATTAATTTTATTAACTAGATACTTAATTTCTGTGTGTTTTTTTAAGGAAATTTTTTTGATATTGTACCAGAATGGATGATGACAATAATAATAATAATAATAATAATAATAATAATAATAATAATAATAATAATAATAATAACAACAACAACAACAACAACAACCAATAATTAAGCAAACTTGAACATATTTTGAAAGTTGGCCGACCAAAGAGTCACGTTTGAAAGTTGAAGGGCATCAGTTACAATATCAAATGATTCAATCCAAACAAGAAGAAACAGGTCCAAATTGTTAAGTCAAAGTATAAATTTCGGCAATTTGAATAATCCTAATTGGATTAAAGTTATCATTCATCTCATCTTGGGACTCCACTTTAGACCTAATTAAGTTCTATAGATAGAAATCTTGAGTTCAATGAAAGAGGAGTCAAGAGATACAATCTTTAGGCTAGAGATACATTTTTGGGCAAGATTACACATCCAAATATAATAAAACTTCAAAATTTATATTTCAATTTGAAATTTGGAGGTTGAACTACATATTTAGCCGAAATATATACAAGCTTGAAGAGGAGATTGATAATCATTTATTGAGAATTGGGTACCAAGGAACAACAATTACTAGGACTTTTTTTTATCCCTTGTATTGAACAAGGTGATTTTTTCAACTTTTTATTGTTTAATTTCTCAATTATAATTAGCTAAAATAATTGGTTGTTAGGATGAACTATGTAACTTAAAATTGGTTGTTAGGTTTAATATTTATTTAATTTCAAACATTTCATGCAATTCGATTATGTGTTATTTGTGTTTTAATTGTATTCAGTGATTGATCACCAATCGTTTAATTTAAGGACAATATTAAGACTGAGATGAAATATATTTATCTAGTTTGTGCAATAAGTGATATGTGT
Source organism: Olea europaea var. sylvestris (assembly GCF_002742605.1). Taxonomy (NCBI): domain Eukaryota; kingdom Viridiplantae; phylum Streptophyta; class Magnoliopsida; order Lamiales; family Oleaceae; genus Olea; species Olea europaea. The sequence continues at coordinate 112,915 of NW_019236299.1, forward strand.
TATAAGAGATTGAGAAATGATCATGATTGAATTCCTAAAATTAAATACTTTTACATATGCATAAATTTATATAGAGATATGATTAATTCGGACATGTGAATATGGTTAGTTTTGCTCGAAAGAGATTACTAACTAAATTTTGTTAATTCGATTGCCAATACATATTGAAAAGATGTTGAATGATTATTAAATTGACCTAGGTGAGGTCTGATCCTAACCATCACAAATTAGACTAATTTTAGATTAGCTTAGAATAATTTAGTTAGAAAATAAAATTAATAGTAAATATTAATATTTGTGGAAAAGAAGTTCGGATTAAAAAAGTTCATTTTATTATTTGCATGATCCGTACACTTGCAAAATCAATTGATTAATATGTACACATGTATTTGTGTGTGTGTGTGTGTAATATGAATATGTCAATGCTGATATATAAAGCTAAATTTTAACTTATTAATTTTATTTTTTGAAATCAATCATTCAACTTATACCTAGTGACGGACGCAAACATTTTGAGTTAGGGACAAAATTAAACTTGCAAAAAAGTTCAGAAAAAAATAAAGCATTCGACATCTATAAGACAAATTACATAAAAATACCATTTGCAACATAAATCCGGTCAAATACACAAAAATAACCATAGACGAGGCATTAGAAAAGCAAATTGAGTCGCCCTTTCTCAACTATATCCGTGCAAATGGTTGGAACTTTAAATTCGTTGATATCAGTTAAGAACAGATCAATATATACATTTTTATTTGCCATTTTCTCATTCTCTTCAAGGTCTTACACACGTTGTTTCCACTGATTGAGCATAATGAGAAGAAATTTAGCTTCAGACCACGTTGATGACTTAGCTTTGGAATGAAGAATTTAGCCTCTTGCTTATCAATAATCAAAGTTTGGTAAGCAAAATATATAATTTGCAAAAGCAATATTTCGCTTCTCCTATTCTTGAGTTCATAATAGGTAATTTACTATGTATTGGTTAATTGTTCTTCAATGGCTCCTGTTATTTTTTTCTCATTTAAACAATTGTTTCTTGCATCTATTATCCTTAAACAAATCACATAAACAAATCAACCCAATTGAATTTGGAGCTTTAAAAAACAAAATTTTGGAAACTTGGTGGGTTAAGTGCCCCACTATGCCCTATAGTGTGTTCACCCATTCACATCCTTGAGCCATCCAGTTTTTGGTTGAACAAGACTAGCCAATTTACTTACATTCAGGGTCAATTATATTAGCTTATTTGATTGCTAAAATATCAACTATTCAACATGTAGGTTATGGACATACTAAACTAAAGCGCATTCATAAAATGAATAGTTGATCCAAAATCATTATCAAACGCTTGTAGATTTTAATTTCCAATCGAGTAAAGTCTCATTTCTAGCGATCACAAATTAGTTATCTATGTGACATATTCAGTATGTACCAAACATATCATTTATTTTTAATATTAGTATCTAGACGAATCTCAATAAGAACGATGCAACCTTATTAGCATAGAACGTCCAACTTTATGTACGGGCCGTGAAAGATATATTTTGATCACGTTACATATTGTGTCTCACTATACTCAAACCATCAAGTATACAATTTGTGACACTATGTATGATTATGAAACTTTATATTATTATTTTGAGTAGTCAAATCATGGCTCATAACGTCGTTCACGAAATACTACTTGAAGGACATTAAACTGGAGATGTCAATTCGACTCGTCAGCTCGAGTAGCTCACTGTTCGTAAGAAAAAAGTTCAAACCGATTCGACTCGCAGCTCGTTGGAATCGAGTCGAGGCTCAGGCCAAGCCTTATTTTCGAGTGTTGGCCGAAGCTTGAGCCAGCCCATGTCAACCACGTCTTGGAAAATGAGGCTTGTAATAGCTACCTTTTTAAAGGCAATTATCGTAGCAAAAGGTAGCCATAGCCGCCTTAAAAGGAGGTCGTATGTCATGAACCTAGTTTCGTCACTTTCAAACTGTGCTAGCATCATGCAACCTTAACGCTCCACAATTTTCATTCCCACGGGTTAGCGTTAAGTCAGCTTTAAACCTTTACGATAATTTAACTCATGAGGTTAAATTATATTAACTTTTGTAGAGAAGGTAGATAGGAAATATGGAAAAAGAGCGTACACATATATTTGGGAAAACCTCTGGCATAAATATAAGACAAAACTATTTACAACCTCTCAAGTACTTTCTCTCTACAAGGTATCACTCAACACTCTGTTAATGGATGAAAGAATTATATTACTTAGTTCCCATTCCATCCTTGGGAATTTTCTCTTAACTCTCGATTCATCCTTTCGTGGGATTTTACAGATAAACCCAACACTTCTATTTATAAGCAAACTCTAGCTAGGCAAGTTAGTATCAATCACTAGGATTTATTTGATCCAAGGGTCTTCAATGGTTACAAATTACTATCCACCTCATTAGACCACAAGATACTCAAATTGAAATTTACTACCTTGTGAATTGCATGTCTCTATACTTGCAAATTGTCATGTTGCAAGGTGAATGTCCCTTTCCAACTCTATGCTTGTTGGCATGTCCTTTTCAATGCAAATGGACAATCTCTACAATTCATATGCAAGTTAACATGTCCCTATCATAGTGGCCAAGTTGAACTTTGCTTCCTCGATCATGCTTGTAGTAATAAACTTGGACTTGGCTTCCTCATGCTAGTTGCACAAGTTGGCACCACTTGCATCCAAAATCACCGATCGCAATTCATAGTATTTCTCCCCCTCAAGATAATAGTTTTCACCTTAGAAAAATTAGACTTCTGTTCCTACATCCCCTGACCACCGCTCGCAGTTCACGGTATTTCCTTTTATGCCCTGAGGTAATTTGGTTATTTTGAGGGAATGATAGTTTGACTATCTTGTAGCTAATTGATTAACATGCACGCTTTGCTCATTTGTCCACGTGTTCTTTATTGATAGCCTATAGTCAACCTGGATACAGAAAATGACAAGCGGTTTTTAAGCGAGCCTTCTATTGCTTTCCTTCCTTGCAAACACACCTTTCATCTCGTCAATGACTAGATGGGTTTGCAAACTTTTTGAAAATCAATGTTGTCAAGGAAATTGAACCAGGATTCAAAAACTAGCTTATTATCTCCACGGTTCTTATGACTATGGGCGTAGCAATTGTTACGTAGACTTGTGCATAGCCTTCACAATTATCATTTGGTGCTCAAAAAGTTGTGAAGAACTGGTAAGCTTTGATTTAGACACTATTTATACTAGATATAGGTGATGGAGAATATTTTATGCTTCTAATGCCTTAAATTAACAATTGTGTCTTACTATTCAATTTCAAAACATATACCCTTTTTACCTTTGGAACTTTTGTTTATAATAAACATTAACGAGATAATTAGTAATATAATTATATATTAATATTCAATTTACAAAATTTTCAGCTCTTTTTTCGCCACGAGTCCAAATTTCACACCTTAATTCATGCTATTTTTATTGGATTATTCGAATTGTTTTTGTTGGAATATTTGAAATTAAATGATATTCAAGAAAATGAAATTTCATTTCATCGTCCAAAATGCAACATCCTAGCATATACATCTACAAATCATCTTAACTATCGTCAATCTTTAATATTAAACACGCTAACATTACGTTCAGAATAATGCAACCTACGCATTGTAAGGACATGGATAGTAATAAAGAAAAGAATAAACAAGTACTAATAACTAACACGATCATTAATTATACATTTTAAAGCCGTTTTAACAGCTAAGAAGTGGATCTTTTAATGAAATTAAATGATGTGCGGTGCTTTCTCTATGGAACTATATATCCCTGCCTAATAAATCTCATTAATCTCACCTTTTTTACTAAATATTTAATTGATCACATGGAAGCTTTGGCCCCATTACATTAAATTACAGTACATTTTATTTTTCTCTCTCCTATTTTCAATCACACGATCTTTCATAAAATAATATTACACGTAAATCGAAAATTTTTACTTCTTTTTCAATCATTCATTTTTAAAAAAAAAATACTATTCCGCCCATTTTTACTTCGAAAAATGGGGTCAAAACGGGGGCTAAATTTTTTCTTCCCAAGAATTCTTCGACTGCATCAATAATAAAATTCTCTGTCTAGTCTCCATTAATTTAGGACTGATTTTGTGAATAATTTTGACTTTTCTGTTAAGATGATTTTTATTTTTATTTATTTTCGAATAGATATTTTTTAATTACTATTTAAAATATAGATGGCGTCACGTCCCATGATATGGTCATATGGACTTACCTTTTAGTTAATTTCTTCTAGAGTTCTTCTGTAGAATTTGGATTTGGATCTGGATTATGACCGACAGTTACACGTCAAGCTGACGAATAATTAAGTACAGAACCTATGTAACTTTTGACTTTTCTGTTAAGATGATTTTTATTTTTATTTATTTTCGAATAGATATTTTTTAATTACTATTTAAAATATAGATGGCGTGACGTCCCATGATATGGTCATATGGACTTACCTTTTAGTTAATTTCTTCTAGAGTTCTTCTGTAGAATTTGGATTTGGATCTGGATTATGACCGACAGTTACACGTCAAGCTGACGAATAATTAAGTACAGAACCTATGTAACTATTATTTAATCGAATGGGTCCTCTAAAACGCAAAATTATAATTAGCTCTAATATTTTTTTCTTATTTTTTTTGGTACTACCATCACTTATTTAGTCAACTATTCAACCAAGCAAGTGATATAATTTTGAGATTCTGCCATGGTGTTTGATAATGTCAATAATCTTTAGTAGTAATTTGATTTGTGTTGACCTCGGTTTTGGGCCAGGAATGTGGTCAACATCTTCCGATTCTACTCCTGCCTACGTATTAAGCTCTTGCACACGGGAATGCGTGATTTTATCCAACAGTGAAGGAGATGGTCATAGGCACTTTGATGATCAAGTCAATCAACATATATATTTGAATGTGGGATAAATAATGGATGATAGCAACAAGTTTGTGTATGATATCGGACTTGAGGAGAGAAAATTATCAAGTTAAGTTACCGTTGAAGAAGTGTAAATTAGAACTACCTTCGAATGATGCAAAATATAAACTTTCTATAGTAGAAAGAGTAAAGATGGTTACCGTCCAATGTATGACATGTATCATCTTTACAACCGACGAGTCAATCTTATAGGCATTAACTTTGTTGTTGTTGTCGATTTTATATGTCGCAAGTGTATGAGTCGTTACAAGTAATATAATGGACTAATGAGTCCAAGTTATCGTTTCCCCCGAAAACTATACTTTAATACTTAATTTATTATTTTCAACTCTATTTAAGGAAAATAAACAATAATCGGGATCGGTTGTGATTTTTTTAATCTAATTATTTAATAATACGTGGATGCAGACAAAGATTGATCGATAATCAAATAATAAACGGATATTAGGGCGGAACAGTTTCACCTTT